>NC_090740.1:113624903-113637403 GCF_036898095.1 Palaemon carinicauda | reverse complement strand
TATAGATATACACGCATACACAAACGTACACACACACACACACACACACACACATATATATATATATATATATATATATATATATATATATATATATATATATATGTGTGTGTGTATATAGATATACACGCACACACACACATATATAATATATATATATATATATATATATATATATATATATATATATATAGTATATATATATAGATAGATAGATAGATAGATAAATAGATACTGTTTTCTATTTTAGTTTAATGGAAAAATAAAATCTTTAAGATCCCTGACAAAGAATATTGAAAATGACGTCAGCAGTGAAATTTAATCGACAGAATTATTGACATTCCAGAAAGAACTCTCTTCCATTTTTATCAAAAGAAGAGACATTCCAGAACAGATAAAGCTGTCGTGCTTGCAAAACCGAACGTTTGCCATCCTTAAAAGCAACGGGGGATCCCGGGGTCCTTTGGAACAGGTTGAAACGATGTTGATGGCAGTCTGTTTATCCTACGCTTTAATAAGAGATCTGAAGGAATGCTGGATATCCGATTATGCCCCGGATGGAACGCGAATGCAGTTCGCTCGTGACCAAACTCACGTAGGCAACACATTGGTTTTATCGAAGCAGATTATTATTATCATCATTCCCATATTTCCTTTCGTCACTGGGCTGTTTTTCCCTGTTGGAGCCTTTCGGCTTATTGCATCTTGCCAACTAGGGTTGTAGCTTAGCTAATAATAATAATAATAATAATAATAATAATAATAATAATAATAATAATAAGGGTTATGTTTTTTCCAATGAATTTTTCAATGAATTCTAGTGTTTTAAAAGATTTTAGTGGACAAATAATTCATACAAAACTGTGAGGATTTGTTCCAAGAATTAGTTTAATTTTCATGTTTTCTGGAGGGATTTCTGTTGATAAAAGAGAAATTCCTTTTATAATGGAATTGATCATTTTCACTTAAGGCTGTGGTGGCCGATATGGTAGCGTCCCTGACCGGTGATCGCCACACTGGGGTTCGAGTCCCGCTCAAACTCGTTAGTTTCTTTGGTCACTGCAACCTCACTCTCCTTGTGAGCTAAGGGTAAGTGGTTTGGGGGAGCCTATAGGTCTATCTGCTGAGCCATCAGCAGATATATATGGTCAGTCTCCAGGGCATTGTCCTACTCGATAGCGTAATGTCACTTGTCACTATGGCTCGTCTCTGCCATTCATGAGCGGACTTTAAACCTTTATAGGCTTTGCATGTAGACATCTTGGCTATAAATCAAGGTAAAATTTCATATCTAATATTTGCCGTTCTTCGTGGCAGAAAGTCCAATGAAAGAAAATAAAATATTCAGGTACAAAAAATAAAATATTCAGGTACAAATTCCTTCTCTTTGATCTACTTTTCACTCTTATTTTCCTGACTTCTACTTTACTGCTTCTCCCGCAAATCCTATTTGAGTACTTGACACTTTGAGACAAGCACACATGCAAACGTCTCTTCGTTTTCCAAAAGGAGATTATTTTTCCATCCTCGATCTTGTAAAACACTCTTTTGGGAAAATTCATAAATATTTTGGTGCCAACTATTACTATTTTTTTCATTTTCTTCATACATATGTTATTAAAAAATTCCAAGCTAGAATTTAAGTTTATCTCTCTCTCTCTCTCTCTCTCTCTCTCTCTCTCTCTCTCTCTCTCTCTCTCTCTCTCTCTCTCTCATCAACAGTCGCACTGGTTTAGCTTTTTTGAGTTATAAAGTTATGAAATACGGTAATTTAATCTCTATAAACTATATTCCTTCTTTGTATGCCACGCTATACCTACACTATTTCAGAATAATGTATGTGTGTATATATACCTATATATATATATATATATATATATATATATATATATATATATATATATATATATATGCATCTATATATGTATATATATATATATATAATATATATATGCATCTATATATGTATATATATATATATATATATATATATATATATATATATATATATATACATACATATATAGATATGTATATATATATATATATATATATATATATATATATATATATATATACATATATATATACACACATATATATATACTGTATATATATATATATATATATATATATATATATATATATATATATATATATATATATATATACATATATATATACCTTTACTTACTTGATTTAGGTAGTAAGCAACCGATATTTCCTCTATACCGTTTATTGACAAATCGGCTAGTATTTGCTTTCAGGATCTTTACAGCAATGCAGTGACAAGAAAAATTTCTTTGTTCTTTGTCCATGTGAGGAAAGGCCAAATTTTGCAATGGGGAATTCCATGGTCGACTACTTATGTAATAATTATTATTAAATGTTTAAAACACATGACGTAATATGTCATTTTGGATGAAGATGCTAGCCGTGGGACTTGCTGTAGTCATTCAAATCATAAACAGGACGCACAATGCAGCCTCAACAATGTAACATTTTTCTTAAACGTCAACACCAATGCATCAGCGTGTGAAAGTTTGTGACGACACCGGATGCAGGTGTCTTCCGAGATTGTGACAAAACTGCTATGTCAACTAAGCATACGATATCTGTGATATCGATAATTTAGGCAGTTCATATCTATACTTCACCAGAATTGGTCATCTGACCAAACCAGCTCCCTCCAGTGATGGAGATGTTTAACTCTGTTGTTTTTAACAAATAAATACTTTTAAAGCTAATAAGATGTACTTCGTTATCCTACTATACACATCTTAAACAACACATACTCAATATATGCTTATAAAAGTAGCACACTTATAAATGGTGGCAGCGGTTAAACTCTAAGAATTAGAGAAAGATCTTCAAGACTTCAAAATAAAAGCTGTAAAACCAGAGAAAGATCTTCAAGACTTCAAAATAAAAGCTGTAACACCAGAGAAAGATCTTCAAGAACTCAACATTATCTACATGAATCTACAATTTTGAAAAATCCGGAATTAGACTTTCGGGTATAGAAATAATGAATTAAATGTCATAGGCATAACTCATGTTCAGTTCAAAGTCGGTAAACGCACGTTTGCCGATACATTTGTTGTTGTAAAAAACATTATTATGTATCAAGCTGTAATTATAGGATACCCATCTATGGGAAATCAAAACATTATCTTAGCCCCTGCCAAGCACGGCGTGTATATCAAAGGGAAATTCTATAAGTCTTCTAATACCTTAAAATCAGTTTTGGATAAAAAGGAGACGACAAATGTAACCGTAACGTACGTTGAAGAACCAATAACTTGTCTCACTAATAAAGAAATAATATACGCGACCCAGCAGAATTCTCGTTCACCCGTAATATCATCTTGCACGCAATATATCGAACCAAACGTACCTTCGAATTTAATAGTGCAAATAAAGAAAACATTACCGGGATCTGAAATACTAATCCTTTCCGATACTTTGAAAACTAACGGATTGTCTGTCACACAAGCTATTTATACAGTAGGCTCACATCAACAATGTAATATTGAAGTCTGTAATCATTTAAATAACACTTTAGTAATTCACAAAAATCAACATATCTTGGATGTAGAAGTTTATAAACATCGTATTCTTACCGTTGCTGAAATCAATCACTCTCAATTAGTTTTGGATGAATCCCTTTTGCGATCTATTAAAAATAAAATCAATAAGGACATTCAGGACGAAGAAATTCAGCAGAAAATTTTTGGACTTTTAACTAAATATCATGATGTTTTTTCCACTATGGATGGATCCTTAGGAAAAACAGATGTGATCGAGCATCAAATAAGGTTAAAGGACAAGCAGAAAATTATCTATGTACCCTCGTACAGACTCCCTATGAAATTCCAGAATGAAATAAATGATGAAGTAGGTAAAATGCTAGAAGAAGGAGTCATTAGGAAATCAAACAGCCCTTATAATTTTCCTTTAATAGTTGTACCGAAAAAAGATCGAACATGGCGTATCTGCGTCGACTTTCGTCGTCTAAACGAGGAGACGATCCCTGATCGATTCCCAGTGCCATGTACTGACGATATTTTGTCTTTGTTAGGTCAGAATAAATATTTTACCAGTTTGGACTTACTTAAAGGCTTTCACCAGATATCATTAGAAGAAGATAGTATCCCATACACAGCCTTCAGCACAGCCAGGGGACATTATGAATTTTTACGGATGCCTTTTGGTTTACGTTGTGCTCCTATAACCTTTACAAGAATGATTAACATAGTGTTTGGAGACTTGTTAGGGGATATATTGCATGCCTATATGGATGATCTTGTAATCTTTTCCAACACCTTAGAAGAACATCTACGTAAGTTAGAACTAGTACTACAGAGATTAAGACAACATAACTTAAGGGTAAAGATTAGTAAGTGTGAATTTTTAAAAACAGAATTAATATATTTGGGTTTCATGGTGTCAAGCCAAGGTCTTAAAGTAGTCCATGATAAGGTGTCGGCTATACGTAATTTTCCCATACCTACTAATGTCAAGGGAATACAGCAATTTCTGGGTTGTAGTGGATATTACAGGCGTTTTATACGCAACTATTCAATAATAGCCGCTCCTTTAACTGATCTTACGAAGAAGGGCGTAGATTTCATATGGTCTGAGCAACATCAACAGGCATTTAATACTTTGAAAGATGAACTGTGTAGTTCTTCTATCTTAAAATTTCCTGACTTCGGTAAGGAATTCTTCATTGCAACAGACGCCTTAGACTTAGGAGTAGGAGGGGTATTGCTTCAGCAATATGATAAACAATTCTTCCCGATAGCTTTCTATTCTCGAAAATTGAGAACTTCCGAAAGTAAGTATGCAGTAATAGACAAGGAAGGGCTAGCTATTGTTAATTCACTAGTGCATTTTAAGTTCATAATTTACGGTTATCCCGTTAAGGTTCTTACTGACCATAAACCACTAACAGAGTTCTTTAAAGGCTTCAACCACAGCCCTAAACGAACTAGGTGGCATTTGATCATTCAAGATTTTGGCGCAAGAATCGGGTATTTATCTGGGAAAGCAAATATCATTGCAGATGCATTATCACGCAACCCCGTGTCATCTTGTACGGAGCCTTTAGCTGAATTAATAGATATATCAACATCCATGTCTATTATTAAAAAGATATCTGAACAAGAAGATTTAGGCTGGAGCGCTGAATTGTTACAGACTGATCAAAGAAAAGATCAGAAAATAGAAACAATTATACATGCTTTGAAAAGCAATCATAAGGAAAAGGAATATATAAAGTATAAGCAGCAGAATTATATAATCAAAGATAATATTCTGTGTAGGACTGTGACAAGGAAAACCCGCAATACACCACATGTAACTAACGACCAGGTAGTAGTACCAATCTCACTTATTTCCACTGTCCTGAATTGGTTGCATTCAAATCCATTACATGGACACCCGGGGTTCTCATTAATGTCACAGAAAGCCAAATCATTGTTTTATTGGCATACGATGCCTACAGATATAAAAAGACACATAGCTAATTGTCGCACATGTCAGGAAAACAAAGGGCATACGAAAACACCTGTCAGCCCAGGAGCTTATCCTGTGCCCAATCAACCCTTTGAAAGAATACATTTAGATTTGTTAACAGGATTTTACGAGTCAGACAGAGGAAATAAGCACCTCTTAGTAATTATAGATGCTTTAACTCGATATACAGAACTAATAGCGCTTAAAACTAAAACTGCGATTGAATGCGCTAGGAAGTTTTACGAGTGTTACATTTGTAAACATGGAATTCCACACATGATAATCTCAGACTCGGGTGGTGAATTTAATAATCACTTTCTTACCTCATTGTGTGAATTCCTCAGCATAAAGAAAATAAATACCATGATATATCACCCAGAGTCGAATGGGCTAGTGGAAAGAGCAAATAGGAAGATATTAAATATATTAAGAGTAACACTAGGGGGATCAGACCCCAACTGGGATATTGCAATACCGGCGGCACTGAGTACTCTGAATCATTCATATCATATATCAATTAAAATGTCACCGCATGAAGCATTGTATGGTACCCCAGTTAGAACGCCTTTCCATGTATTAACGTCTACTACTAATCTATCAAATCCTTTAAAAGAATGTATAAATGCAAGTATAAGTCGATATGATATCCTTCGAAAGAATTTAGAAGAATCACAAATCATAATGAAAAGGAATCATGATAAAACAGCGAAACCAACTAAAACATATACCGTGGGTGATAACGTATATATTCAAATCAATGTACGAAAAGGGCTCAATTAAAAACTAACACCTAAGTTTGAAGGCCCATTTAACATTTTGGAAACATTAACGGCCAATAGGTTTAGAGTTCAAAACGTATCCCAACCCACGGATGAGAGAATAGTACCACTGGCTCACATAAGAAATTAAAAAGAAAAGAGAGGGAAAGAAGTGAGGGAAAATTTTTTTTTATTTTATGTGATTAAAAGTTTTCTTTTTAATACAGGAGTAATTACATATATTTTTCTCGTTACAGGTTCCCAAGATGAATTTTTTGTTGTTGGGAGTGATATTGTTCACTCAGACATTTTTCTCGTGTGGGATGAGCTCTAAAACTAAAAGTATAAATTTTAAATATGGCACTATAGTTGAAAGACAAGAAGACGTTTTTATTACATCAACCAACGTAGTTGTAGAAGTGAATATGCAAGCAATTTTTCTTCAAGAGAATGATGTCACTAGCTTAAGAACCGCCATTTCAAGGTTTTCTGCCTCATTGTATGAGTTGCATAGAAGACATTTTCATTTGACTACAGAGAGTTTGCTTGGATCAACATTAAAAGTTGCAGAGATGCTATCTGATGACTTGAAAAATAAGACTTACGAGACAGGATCTTTGGCTTATGACCTTTTGATGTGGACTGTAGGACACGAACATAAAGAAAGACGAAATCCGTTTATTTATGCTGCATTAAACATCTTTGGGTCTGTTGCAAGTTTAGGTTTAGGAATTTCCAATCGTCTTAAAATTAGTAATCAAAATAAGAAAATTGAGTTCTTGACTCATGAAGATGAATTGATTATGTCAGAACTAAGGAATCAGTTAGCTTCAATCAATAAAATTATGGATTTAGTAAATGAACATTCAAATAATATCATTCAGATTATGGAAGTACAGGATTTGTTGGCAACATTAACGTATTATGATTCAAAGATAGATCACATACATAACAGAATTGCACATTTCATTGAGAAATCCAAGGATTATGTAGAAGCTATCACGTTAGCAACTAAAGGTGTACTGTCGCCCCATTTGTTGCCTATAAATTACTTAAAGTTAATTCTGGAGAACGGAAGGGATAAACTAGGCTATGTTCCTTTGTTAGACGAACATAGGTTAGAATTTTATTACAGCCTAATTACAGTAAACGTTGATAATAACAAGATTAGTATTACAATTCCCTTCGATTCTTCTGATGCCTGGCAATCTTACAGGATATCACCATTTCCGACTTTCATGACGAATCACTCAAATCCAGTAATATCCAGTTTGACAGGACACGTATTGATTTCCCCAGACAAGGAAACATATACGGTCATTAAAGACTTAAATCAATTAACTCACTGTTCAGACGCAATGGATAGAAAAATATGTACAGCTGACTCATTTGAATTCCATAAAAACTTAATGGATTCATGCGAGTTAGGTATAGTGCTAGACGGTGCTCTCTCCCATACAAGTGAAAATTGTCTGGATAAGCTTTATCCCTTTGACAATAATGAGTTCAATTGCAGACTGAACAATGGCTCGTGGATACGATACGACAAGGACGGCTTCAATGTATCATGCCCTGACGGATCCACGTCCTTCGCCCACATCTTCGTCGCAGCAGATGGTTGTATCGGGACTTCCCCTAATTCCATGGTAACTGGTCTACGGACACTCATCAGAGAACGAGCCTACTTCGCGAACTTCACGTGGACCTCTACAATGACAGCACTCCCTCTCCCGTATAACAGACAGGTTGCAAAGCGGTTGATGAAGCTTACCGAAAGGGACCACCTGTCACCGAATTATAAGGAAATCCTTCACCCCATACTACTAGCAGGTCTGGTTCTCACGGTGGTGATATTTATCGCCGTGAACATCCTTGTTTGGCGTAGGTTACGGCACAGCAGGCAGCTACAACAGAATGTTTCGCCATGTCCAGACAAAACTCCTTATTTAATTCAGTTTAAAGCCGTTTGAAGTGGCCACCTCATTCGCTAAAGGAGTAAATTGTTGGAAATAGAGTTTGTAAGAAAAGCTGTTAGTACGCTAGTAATATGTAATTGAAGAAATTATCTACATTGCATTGTTAAAAATACATTTAAAACAACATTTAAAAAAATATAAATAATTTTTTCTCTCGGCATCTAATAAAATATATAAGCCGGAATGTTAAAAAGAAAAGAGAGAGAGAAATATATATATATATATATATATATATATATATATATATATATATATATATATATATATATATATATATACATATATATATATATATATATATATATATATATATATATATATATATATAAATTAACAGAATCTATGGGCATCTAATAAAATATATCAGCCCTATATATATATATATATATATATATATATATATATATATATATATATATATATATATATATATATATATATATATATATATATATATATATATGTGTGTGTACGAAACCGTGGTACGTGTACGTACCAGGAATTCGTGTTTGTGCACTAAAAAATTGATTTTTTACCAAGGTAACAAATATTTTTATTAGTTACCGTATTATGTTAATCTATGTTTCTGACAAAGGTAACAATTATTCTTTAACAAGTTACCGAATCATATGTAAGTCAGTATTTTTTTTTTTTTTTGGTAACATATAATCATATGCTAGCAATGTACCATATATATGATCTTTATTTTATCATGCATTTTTTTTTCTTTGCTTTGATAATATCTTTTCGTATGCATTATTGTTATTATTTTCTAATGTGTCTATTTGGACATTCGTCCTCGTTTGATTATGGTTAAAGTTAAACAAAGAATAATACATACGTCAAGTCACGCCTAGTAAACATGTTTTGGCTTGTTGTTAAATTTTTGTGAAAAAATTGAGATAGCTGGCCGAGCTTATGTAATAATTATTATTACATGTTTAAAACACATGACGTAATATGTCATTTTGGATGAAGATGCTAGCCGTGGGACTTGCTGTAGTCATTCAAATCATAAACAGGACGCACAATGCAGCCTCAACAATGTAACATTTTTCTTAAACGTCAACACCAATGCATCAGCGTGTGAAAGTTTGTGACGTCACCGGATGCAGGTGTCTTCCGAGATTGTGACAAAACTGCTATGTCAACTAAGCATACGATATCTGTGATATCGATAATTTAGGCAGTTCATATCTATACTTCACCAGAATTGGTCATCTGACCAAACCAGCTCCCTCCAGTGATGGAGATGTTTAACTCTGTTGTTTTTAACAAATAAATACTTTTGAAGCTAATAATATGTACTTCGTTATCCAACTATACACATCTTAAACAACACATACTCAATGTGTGCTCATAAAAGTAGCACACTTATACATATATACAGTAAACTGGAAACGCAGGGACAAAATTTCTGCAAGGCCATGAAATTGTGTTCTTAGGATGCAAAGAAGTAGCTCTATTACTGTTACATGGAATCATAAGGATACAAAGGAATATAAACAGCTGTGTACATCTCCTACAATGGTTAAACGAAGACCATAATTGACATTAAACACATCCTTCACTTTTCGATTAAGTCTCTGTTGTCTGTCTTCAAAATGCCTTCTTGATATGTACACAAGTTGTTATATTACTGTTACATGGAATCATAAAGATAAAAAGGAATATAAAGAACTGTGTACCTTTCCTAAAATGGTTAAACTAAGACCATAATTAGTCTTTAATACATCCTTCACTCTTCGATTAAATCTCTATTGTCTGTCTTCAAAATGCCTTCTTGATATGTACACAAGTTGTCATATTACTGTTACATGGAATCATAATGATAAAAAGGAATATAAAGAACTGTGTACATTTCCTACAATGGTTAAACGAGGACCATAATTGGCCTTAAACACATCCTTCACTTTTCGATTAGGTCTCTATTGTCTGTCTTCAAAAGGTGTAAACGTACATTCAGCCGATTCTTGGAAATTCTCTCCACTTTAATGCTTCTATTTTCAATACATCCTGAAAAACAAAGTTTGAAAAGATCCCGTCTGAAAGAGAGTGAATAAGTATTGATCTTCAGACATATTTTATCCGGAAGGGATCTTGTTTAAACCTGGTTGGTGCAGATGTCAGATAGAGTCACAATGATTTCCGTCAGGATTTCGACACGTTGCTACTGTGTTAAAAATTAGCATTAAAGAAAATGGCAAATTTCCGGCAATATTTATTCCATGATTTTTACTATTTTAAAAACTGATATATTTACGTAAAGGAGTGATATTATGGTCACCAACCTCCAAAAAAATATAATAAAAAGAAAGGTAAGGTAAAATTACAGTCCCCTATATTTTACTGAAATACGGCTGAAAACAGAATATTTTTACGGAAAATTTCAAATTAAAATTACGGTTTTTATCTTACAGTGTATATATATATGTATATATATATATATATAACTATATATATATATATATATATATATATATATATATATATATATACACACTTATATATATAGATATATATATACATATATATATATATATATATATATATATATATATATATATATATATATATATGTATATATATATATATATATATATATATATATATATATATATATATATATATATATATATATATATATATATATATATATATAATATATATATATATATATATATATATATATATATATATATATATATATATATATATATATATTACTATCTAACATCCTTTAGGAAATTAAACAGATGTTTTTATCAACTGCCATAACAACCAATATGTTATTCACTGAAATAGTTATATCATTCGTGGCGTGCCTACTATTACCTCTAGAATCTAGCTAAGCAAGGCGTTGGTTCAAACGATTCACTAGGATTCTAGGTGATATGCAAGGATGGGCATTTAGCTAATTAAGGAGAGAAAAGGATTCATTATTGGGAGAATTTCCAGCCTTATGAATAGCTCCAATATCAAAAACTCCTAATATATTCTGAGAATTATTGCTAGCTTTAACTTCGAGCTATTATAAAGACGGATCCAGAAAATTACTTATTAATATAACACACAATATCTGTAAAAATGGACTTAAGAAAATATTCATATGTAGGTATAACGTATCATTTATTATTATTATTATTATTATTATTATTACTATTATTGAGATTTTTGTAATTATTATTATTATTATTATTATTATTATTATTATTATTATTATTATTATTATTATTATTATTATTATTATTATCATTTTTATCATTATTATTATTATTGTTACCATTACTATTGTTATTATTATTATTATTATTATTATTATTATTATTATTATTTTTATTATCATTATTATTATTATTATTAATATTATCATTCGGTTGTTATTATTATTATTATTATTATTATTATTATTATTATTATTATTATTAGTAGTAGTAGTAGTAGTAGTAGTAGTAGTAGTAGTACCAGTAGTAGTAGTAGTAGTAGTAGTAGTACCAGTAGTAGTAGTAGTAGTAGGAGTAGTAATAGTGACAATTCTATTATCGTTAGGGCTAAGTGCATAGTATACCGATAGGACATTTTCTTCACCTCCACTCCCTGGCCCCAGGGAAAATAGAAAATGTTGAATCCTCCTTTTTCGCAGCCTCTCAAATTGACTCGTAATTGATTTTCATTCCGCCTCATATCCTCTCATAAAACGCCATTTTGAAAGTTTCCTCTTCCTTGTCATAGTAACAGGAAAACATCAGCTTTCTGTATTGTCTAGGTGGTAAAGAGTTGCATCACGAATACATTTAAACAAAAGGGAACCATAAATGCATATTCATGCATCTTCATCAAGACAATAGGATGCTTACAAGTGTCGTTGTGGAAAATTGATGTGAGTTCTTATGAAAAAAATAAATAAATAAAAATTATTCATAAAGACATAATGGTAATGTTGCGGTAGAGTCCCGTCCAGCGCCATTATCCCTTGCCAATATATAGGAGCAAAAATCTTTAAATTCTATCGAAATATTACCGAAATCTAATGGTTTTTGCTCCGCTGTGCGCTCTCTTCGCTCGCGAGAAAATAAATAACATTCCTATGTACTGGCAAGCGGTAATGGCGCTGGGTGGAACTCTACCGAAACATTACCGTTATCTCTTTATGAATATTTTTTTTTAGAGAGAGAGAGAGAGAGTATATATATATATACATATATATATATATATATATATATATATATATATATATATATATATA
>NC_090740.1:113602403-113614903 GCF_036898095.1 Palaemon carinicauda | reverse complement strand
AGGTGCGTGGTCTTGATCCTCCTAAATTCCCTGAACATGCAATATTAAATGGTTAGGTGCGCATCTCTGGCATAAATTATTTTTATAAAATCTCCAAATCTTTTATCTATTCTTAATTGTTATTTGATTTAGAGTATGTGGTGGAAATGAGAATGCTTAGGTGGATGTCTGGGGTGACAAGAGAGGATCGGATAAGAAATGACTACATAAGGGGGTCGACAAAGGTGGTGGAAATATCAAAGAAAGTGCAGTGAGGGAGGCTGAGATGGTATGGACACCTGATGAGGAGAGATGAGGAGAGATGAGGACCACGTTGTGAGACATACTATGGAGATGGAGGGTCAAGGAAGAAGAAGAAGAGGGAGACCAAGAAAGAGATGGAGGGACTGTGTGAGAGGAGACTTACAGGAGAAGGGGATTGATGAGGCAGAAGCGCAGAATAAAAAAAGATGGAAATGGCTCATCCGCAACGGCGACCCCATATAAAAATGAGAACCAGCTGGGAAGAAGAAGATATTTGATTTAGAGTGGAGTGGTTTACTTCCTTAAACATTGGTTATGTGGCTGGTGTTGTAACGTCCCTGACTGGTGAATACCAGATTTTGGTTAGAGTCCTGCTCAAACTCGCTAGTTTTTTGGCCGCTGCAACCTCACCATCCTTGTGAGCTAAGGATTGGGGGTTTAGGGGAGCCTCTATGTCTAGCTGCTAAGTCATCAGCAGCCATTACCTAGCCCTCCTTAGTCCTAGCTTAGGTGGCGAAGGGGCTTGATTGCCAATTATATGTATATATGGTGAGTCGCTAGGGCATTGTCCTGCTCGATAGGGCAATGTCACTGTCCCTTACTTCTGCCTTTTATGAGCGGCCTTTAGACCTGTAAACCTTTAAACAAGTCTGTTTGTTGATTTTATGTTTTAAAACATGTTTTGGTTTCACAAAATTTCCAATTGAAGTCAATGTAGATTTTTCATCAATTCTATAAGTTCTTAAAGGTTTAAAGGCCATTCATGAATGGGAGAGGCAAGGGACAGTGATATTACCCTACCAAGCAGGACAATACCATAGAGGCTGACCATATATTCATATGATCAGAGCCCCTGCTAGGACCAAGGAGGGCCAGACAATGGCTGCTGATGACTCAGCAGATAGACCTATAGACTCCACCAAATGCCACATCCATAGCTCACAAGGATGGTAAGGTTGCAGCGACCAAAGGAACTAACGAGTTTGAGCGGGACTCGAACCCCAGTCTGGCGTTCACCAGTCAGGGACGTTACCTCATTGGCCACCATAACGCAATAATTTCAGGGTAAATGTTATAAAATGAGTAAAAAGTGTGTTTTGATGACAGTGCAATGCTTGAAAAATATAATGCGCTCAACTCAATTGAATCTTTATTTTATTTACTGATTATTCCGTCTCGAGGTATAAGTGGAGATTAAAAGAAAATAAAAAAATAAGACTATGCGACCATTTTAGTTAATTAATAAATAACTTCCTAAGTATATTTTATATCTAATTATCCCACGCTTAACAATGGTTCACTGCTTATCTGGATTTGAATATTTATCTTTAATATTATGTTATTTCACAGTCTATATGATTCCCCTTAAAGACAGTATGTATTCCATGGAATTATGAAAGCTTTGAGGTAATGGCTTTGTCTCTCTCTCTCTCTCTCTCTCTCTCTCTCTCTCCTCTCTCTCTCTCTCTCTCTCAAAAGGGCTTCATCTTCCAACCCTGACCTCTCTCTCTCTCTCTCTCTCTCCCTCTCTCTCTCCTCTCTCTCTCTCTCTCTCTCTCTCTCTCTCTCTCTCTCTCTCTTCCTAAAAGGACTTCATCTATAGACACTAACACCATTCTCTCTCTCTCTCTCTCTCTCTCCTCTCAGTCTCTCTCTCTCTCTCTCTCTCTCTCTCTCTCTCTCATCTTTAGACCCTAACAACGTAAGGCAAGAGACAGCTCGTTCATTCATCCAAAAAATACTTTTTTTGTAGAATATTTTCCTTTTCATATTTGAGGATTTTTCCTATTTAAAACCTGTAAATATATAATTTGGTATCATTTTCAATAGATATTCTAAATTACATTTTTTTATCATATTCTGATTCATTTTTATTTTACATCTTTTCACAATGATCCCATTTTCTTTAAGGAATCAATAGCTGTTTATTACTTCTATAACAAAACAAGCTTTTATTTTTTCTATATTTCTAAGATAAAAAGCATTCTTAAAAACCCTTGAATCATGAAAATGAGTTTCCTTTCCAGTTGCCTTTTATTTTGCAACTATGATACTTTTTTGTTCTGAGTTCCTTCGCCATAATTTATTGCAACCAGACTAAGCCAACCATGAAATTAAATTGAGTCATTCTTTTTACTCAGGGAATTTAAATGTTTTCTTTTTATTAATAACAATCCATTAGTTCTCATCTCATCTTACTATGCCTGAGTGAATTATTTGATAGAGCTATCAAGATAACTTTGACAGTATATAAACCACAACAAATTGTATTTTAGCGATATAAGGACGAGACTAAATGTGAAACCACAGGCGAAAAATACAGATAAATATGATATTTATTTGTAAAGATAATACGTACAATTAAAATGCTATTATAGCCTAGTGATTATATCTTTAGAACCCATATATATAATAAGACCTCGTAGCTAATGAATTTCCAAGCATTTCTCCAAAATAAAACTTTAGTTTCTCTTACAATATATTTCTACATGAAAACTGTATGTGCTTTTAACTGACAATATTTTGGTTTCATATATGTCCATTATATATTGGATTTTGAGTATATCATCAACACGGCTTTTTTGTATTATATACTTTATATTATAAGTATATAACTTAAAAGATTTCTTGAAATAACGAGACCTGTTTTATTCTCAAGAATGGAAATGATAGTTTTACAGTTAGCTTCATTAATTCTGGTACACTGACGTATCCTTAGATTCCTATGAAGTGTACGTGAATTAATTAAACCAACTGTACTATTCCAAGTATAATTTTGAACTGTAAAGAGATGCATTTTCTTATTCTTTGATGTAATAAAATACAAATCGCTGGAACGTGCGATGTCTCAAGATGACAGCAGGCCTCCTGCCGTCATTAAAATATAAATCACTTTCAAGTGTAATTATTCGTGATTGCTTTGAGGTTTATTTTATAAATGGTAAAATATTATCTTTTTCATTAATACACAATATTTAGGTGTTTCTATTTACCTAAAACTGGGCTTAAAGAATTTCATTCCATCTTCTATGAAAATATGAGTCTCTTTAATGGATTAACTTTTCATATCATCAAATATTATTTTCTTAAATTCCAATATACGTATGATACGCGTATAGCTTCCGTTGATCCAAATATGTTGAAAATACTTTTTATCTAAATATAATAAGAAAGTTTCTTACATTTAAAAATGTTTTCATGATAACTATTTTCGTATTACAATTTTAATCAAAACATTTATATTCTCCAAGTTTCGGATGTTCATGTTCATGTCTCTTTCTTGTTGCAAAAAAAAAAAAAAAAAAAAATCTTTTTTTGCCTTGCATGAGTTTCCTAATTTTCCAATGACTTTTTTTCTTTTTAAAGATTGCTTGGACCTTATGGTTAAGCACTGGCTCTTGCAATCATGCAGTTCGTTTGTTTGAGATTATCTTAATCTGAAATTGAATAAAGATAAAAATATTAAGGATAAAGAATTTACTTGATTCATTGGCCTGCTTTTGACATTAACGTGTATATATTATTTTCACTATATTTTGTTATTATTGATTGGTTCATACGTACCCTTTATATGTGATTTACACTGTTAAGAATTTTCCGTAAAATATCGGTAGAAATCCTAGAATGAAAGTTGCCAGGCCTTGACCCTTTTAAACACGGATATTTTGACGTAAAGGGTTGATATTACGGTCACAAACCGTAAAAGATATTAACAAAGTAAGGAAAAATTACGGTCGCCAAAATTTTACTGAAATACAGCTGAGAACAGTATATTTTTACCGAGACTTTCCGATATAATTTACGTCTTTTTTAACAGTGTATATACTAACTTAATCTCACTATCAATTAGAAAACATACTTTCCTGTATTCTGCTTAAGTTAAAAAGTGCTTGAGGAGAGTTGTAGAGTCTAAAAAATGATTGATTTTGATGTATAAGGCCACAATACTGAGTGTATAGGCTAACATAATCTCACTTACAATTAGGAAACATTGTTCCTGTAGTTTACCTAATATAAAAAGTACTATAGGAGAGTTGTAGAGTCAAAAACATCGTCAGTTTTGATGTATACGACTACAGCACTGAGTGTATATACTAAGATAATCTCACTATTAACCAGCAAACATCCTTCCTGTATTGTAATTAACATAAAAAGTGCCTGAGAAGAGAGCTGCAGAGGTTGAAGCATCGTCAATCTCAATGTATATACAATACCTAATTTTTTTTTTCTTTTTAAATCAGAAAGGCCTTCCCAAAGAACCAACCATTCAAAATACCTGGGGACGCCCAACTGTCAAATGGCAGACAAAGGCACACCAAACTTTCTTCGGCTATCGTAATTGAACGCCTGAATGGGGTTACCCGAACCACCCCATCAATAAGAAGCTCTTGAGGTAAGAGGTAGTGTCAGCCCACCTCCATATTTTCTTCCAATGCCATTTGATAAACATCAATTTCATCCTTTCCCTAATTCGAATTAAAGGGAATTTTAGTTGCACTATGGCATATTTGAAATGTATTCACAATTTGATATCAATTCATGTATCTTTGCGTATATTTTATGTGTAAATTTATTAGTAAAATGGAAACATTAATTGATAAATATATATCATTTACGAGTTTTGCAGAACTTATATGTTATATAAGGAATATTTTCTATGGAAGAAATGTACCTTATTGTTTCTTCCCTGATATTATTATTATTATTATTATTATTATTATTATTATTATTATTATTATTATTATTATTATTAATACTTCCTCCAAGGTGTTATTATTATTATTATTATAATTATTATTATTATTATTATTATTATTATTATTATTAATACCTCCTCCGAGGTGATATTATTATTATAATTATTATTATTATTATTATTATTATTATTATTATTATTATTATTATTATTATTATTATTATTATTATTATTCTCTCTCTCTCTCTCTCTCTCTCTCTCTCTCTCTCTCTCTCTCTCTCTCTCTCTCTCTCTCTCTCTCTCTCTCTCTCTCTCCCCAGAGAGTTGGATGGTTGACACTTGACACCATTCAATAAAAGATGTCTAGAAATAAAGTTCTTTCAGAGTCGAAGGAAATAGATCTCTCAACCTCCCACGCATCCTACGCGTTTTAGATTCAATATCCTTTTCCCCTTATACAAAAAAGTTAAAAAAAAAAAATCGTTGTACAGATATAGAAGATATATTGTTTTGGTCAGTAATATGAGTGTTCACTAAATATTGTGTGTGTATATGTGTATATATATATATATATATATATATATATATGCACATATATATATTTATATATATATATATATATATATATATATATACATATATATATGTATATATATATATATATATATTTATATAGTGCATGTATATATATATATATATATATATATATATATATATATGTATATATATATATATATATATATATATATATATATATACTTATATATATACATATATATACATATATATATACAGATAGATAGATAGATAGATAGATAGATATATATGTGTGTGTCTATATATATAGTGATTTTGTTATTTTTGATAGTATATGTATTTATCTTTGATGGTATGTGCAAACAAGCCAAAGGATGAAATACCATTAAACAAGAGAGAGAGAGAGAGAGAGAGAGAGAGAGAGAGAGAGAGAGAGAGAGAGAGAGAGAGAGAGAGAGAGAGAAAATTAACAGGTTTGTTTGGGGAAATTTAATGTGGTTCCCAAATCCCAAGAGCTTAGGTTTCAGATTTATATCTTTCATTAAAATCCTTCTGATGCTTTCATTACCAACACAGCGAGCCAAATCCTATTTAAAGTCAGGACTTGTCTACATATAAATGTTCATTTGTCCTACAGTGGACGCCATTTTGTTCCCTAGTGAGTTTTAGGTAATCCCCCTAAAACCGTTAATAAACTGTATTTGTCCTGAAGGTATAGGGAGGTTGATACGTTCATAAATTGGCATAATCTTCTATTGACCGAGAAAATCATGTATCTTTTTAATCGTCTTTTCCTTATGAGTAGTTCTTCATGTTATTGGAAGCAAATAGTACACAATACATCTTCTTTTTCTATTAACGTGCTCTTTTTCATTTGTATGGTATAAGCACGTTTGCCATCTTTATAAGACTTTAGTTTGACTTTCTGGTAGACCGTAGTCCCGATCGGCTGCCCTGCCTGACATCGCTTAGACCCCGGTAGTGTATGTTCATGTGTTGTACCATTCACCCAGTGTCCTTCCTCCCAGCAGCAAGAAGTCCTGGCTTGGTTAGGTTGACCTTTCGAAACGGTGAGGTGTCTGTTATGTTTTTAGAAGGTGTTCCAGTGGCTTTGTTAGTGTTTGTGTTTGTCTGTAACACCCATTTGCTTTAAGCAAACCTACCTGTCGATTTATAAACGATAAATAACGAGGCTCAACACTTAAAGCTCTTGCTTGATTAAACAAGCAGTAGGACATTAAAAACATTTTTTATAATTCTCTTTTTGTAAGGATATTTTCATTAATATATCGTGAAACCAGCAAAAGAAACTTATCTAATTAGATTGACAAATTGCTTTCTTTTTTTTTGGTGGGGGGGGGGTGTTGTTTTGCGTGTAACGTATCACTGAATTTACTGAAGAAATACGTTTTTTCTTTGTTTTTTTTTTAAGCACATTCTTTGAATACCCATAATCGTAGAACATACATATATAGTCACATGTGATAAAAACATATTTAGAAACTCCAAAACATAAAAGAAAAAATTAACATATGAAATACAAAATGAAACTTATGAAATCGTGTTTCAACTGTCATTTGAACTAACTTTCAACTTCTGAAATTACGTTAAGAACATCCATAAACTATTTCATCGTAGCATGAATTAAACTTCTTGAATGTCAATACTAATAATATTATACTATATCTCCTAACGGAATATACAGAACTGATAAATAGTGAAATATATTCTTAAAAAAAAAACTTCACGTATACATATATCATAAAGAATTAACATTTATAAATATGAAAATTTTCCAGTTTTCCTTACAGTGGGGAAAGATTAAATTTTTAGCACACTTCACGATTAATAAAAAATCAAGGCTCACCAAACATTCTCTTGCACAATTGAACTGGGAAAATCTAGACAAAAAACAATAAAGTCAATTAAGGTTGTCAAGGAAATATGATGAATGAAATTGTCAAAATGTCAGTTTCTATTTTTCCATGTTTTCTATTATTTTTTTTTTCACTGTTCATAGTTACGGATTTTATTTGATATACTGTCTTTAATTTTCATCCTAATTCATATTTTAATTTCCCATTTTGATTGGGATTATGTCCATGAATATTCCACCCGAAAAAACTAAGTATTGTTCACTTTTAAAAACTTAGCATAAAATGCCTTTACTTGTAAGTCACTAAAACAACCTATGGTTTCTTCACTTTTAACAATTTAGCATAAAATGCCTTTACCCCTAAGTCACTAAAAAAAAACTAAGGATTGTTCACCTTTTAACAACTCAGCATAAAATGCCTTTACCTCGTAAGTCACTAAAAAAAACCTATGGATTGTTCACTTTTAACAACTCAGCATAAAATGCCTTTACTTCCTAAGTCACTAAAAAAAAACCTAAAGATTGTTCACTTTTAACAACTTAGCATAAAATGCCTTTACTCGTAAGTCCCTAAAAAAACCTAACGATTGTTCACTTTTAACAACTCAGCATAAAAGGCCTTTACTCGTAAGTCACTAAAAAACCTATGGATTCTTCACTTTTAACAATTTAGCATAAAATGCCTTTACCCCCTAAGTCACTAAAAAAAAAACCAAGGATTGTTCACTTTAACAACTTAGCATAAAATGCCTTTACTCGTAAGTCACTAAAAAAACCTAAAGATTGTTCACTTTAACAACTTAGCATAAAATGCCTTTACTCGTAAGTCACTAAAAAAACCTAACGATTGTTCACTTTTAACAACTCAGCATAAAATGCCTTTACTCGTAAGTCACTAAAAGAAACCTAAAGATTGTTCACTTTTAACAACTTAGCATAAGATGCCTATACTCGTAAGTCACTAAAAAAAAACCTATCGATTGTTCACTTTTTAACAACTCAGCATAAAATGCCTTTACTCGTAAGTCCACTAAAAAAACTTAAGGATTGTTCACTTTTAATAACTTAGCATAAAATGCCTTTACTCGTAAGTCACTAAAAAAAACCTAACGATTGTTCACTTTTAACAACTCAGCATAAAATGCCTTTACCTCGTAAGTCACTAAAAGAAACCTAAAGATTGTTCACTTTTAACAACTTAGCATAAAATGCCTATACTCGTAAGTCACTAAAAAAACCTATGGATTGTTCACTTTTAACAACTCAGCATAAAATGCCTTTACTCGTAAGTCACTAAAAAAACTTAAGGATTGTTCACTTTTAACAACTCAGCATAAAATGCCTTTACTCGTAGGTCACTAAAAAAAAAACCTAAAGATTGTTCACTTTTAACAACTTAGCATAAAATGCCTTTACTCGTAAGTCACTAAAAAAAAACCTAAAGATTGTTCACTTTTAACAACTTAGCATAAAATGCCTATACTCGTAAGTCACTAAAAAAAACCTATGGATTGTTCACTTTTAACAACTTAGCATAAAATGCCTATACTCGTAAGTCACTAAAAAAAATCTAAGATTGTTCACTTTTAACAACTTAGCATAAAATGCCTTTACTCGTAAGTCACTAAAAAAAACCTAAAGATTGTTCACTTTTAACAACTTAGCATAAAATGCCTTTACTCGTAAGTGACTAAAAAAAACCTAAAGATTGTTCACTTTTAACAACTCAGCATAAAATGCCTTTTACTCGTAAGTCACTAAAAAAAACCTAAAGATTGTTCACTTTTAACAACTTAGCATAAAATGCCTTTACTCGTAAGTCCACTAAAAAAAACCTAAAGATTGTTCACTTTTAACAACTTAGCATAAAATGCCTATACTCGTAAGTCACTAAAAAAAAACCTAAAGATTGTTCACTTTTAACAACTTAGCATAAAATGCCTTTACTCGTAAGTCACTAAAAAAAAAACTAAAGATTGTTCACTTTTAACAACTTAGCATAAAATGCCTTTACTCGTAAGTCACTAAAAAAAACCTAAAGATTGTTCACTTTTAACAACTTAGCATAAAATGCCTATACTCGTAAGTCACTAAAAAAAACCTATGGATTGTTCACTTTTAACAACTCAGCATAAAATGCCTTTACTCGTAAGTCACTAAAAAAACTTAAGGATTGTTCACTTTTAACAACTCAGCATAAAATGCCTTTACTCGTAAGTCACTAAAAAAAAACCTAAAGATTGTTCACTTTTAAACAACTCAGCATAAAATGCCTTTACTCGTAAGTCACTAAAAAAACTTAAGGATTGTTCACTTTTAAACAACTCAGCATAAAATGCCTTTACTCGTAAGTCACTAAAAAAAACCTAAGGATTGTTCACTTTTAACAACTCAGCATAAAATGCCTTTACTCGTAAGTCACTAAAAAAAACCTAAGGATTGTTCACTTTTAACAACTCAGCATAAAATGCCTTTACTCCTAAGTCACTAAAAAAAACCTAAGGATTATTCACTTTTAACAACTTAGCATAGATGCCTTTACTCATAAGTCACTAAAAAACCTAAGGATTGTTCATTTATATCAACTTAGCATGAAATCTCTTTGAGTAACCTCGTTCTCCACGTAAGGATAATCCTACCTCTTGGGCTCCATCACGTGGCCTTTGACAGGGGATAAGCATTCAGAGAACCAAAACCATATTGCTAACGTTGATTAATTGGAACAATAGAAAAGGAATGGCATTACCCTAGTCACATGTTACTGCAGTCAAGGGATTTATTTATTCAAAGGAGATGCCGTCTGGGGATTTATTTATTCAATGGAGCTGCCGCCTGGGGATTTATTTATTCAAAGGAGCTGCCGTCTGGGGATTTATTTATTCAATGGAGCTGCCGCCTGGGGATTTATTTATTCAATGGAGCTTCCGCCTGGGGATTTATTTATTCAAAGGAGCTGCCGTCTGGGGATTTATTTATTCAAAGGAGATGCCGTCTGGGGATTTATTTATTCAATGGAGCTGCCCGCCTGGGATTTATTTATTCAAAGGAGCTGCGTCTGGGGATTTATCTATTCAAAGGAGCTAGCATCTGGGGATTTATTTATCCAAAGGAGCTTCCGCCTGGGGATTTTATTTATTCAAAGGAGCTGCCGTCTGGGATTTATCTATTCAAAGGAGCTGGCATCTGGGGATTTATTTATTCAGAGGAGCTGCCGTCTGGGGATTTATCTATTCAAAGGAGCTGGCATCTGGGGATTTATTTATTCAAAGGAGCGGCCATCTGGGGATTTATTTATTCAAAGGAGATGCCGTCAAGAGATTTATTTATTCAAAGGAGATGCCGTCAAGGGGATTTATCTATCAAAGGAGATGCCGTCTGGGGGATTTATTTATTCAATGGAGCTGCCGTCTGGGGATTTATTTATTCAAAGGAGCTGCTGTCTGGGGATTTATCTATTCAAAGGAGCTGGCATCTGGGGATTTATTTATTCAAAGGAGCAGCCGTCTGGGGGATTTATCTATTCAAAGGAGCTGGCATCTGGGGATTTATTTATTCAAAGGAGATGCCGTCAAGGGATTTATTTATTCAGAGGAGCTGCCGTCTGGGGATTTATCTATTCAAAGGAGCTGGCATCTGGGGGATTTATTTATTCAAAGGAGCTGCTGTCTGGGGATTTATTTATTCAAAGGAGATGCCATCTGGGGATTTTTTTATTCAAAGGAGCGGCCGTCTGGGGATTTATTTATGCAAAGGAGCTGCCGCCTGGGGATTTATTTATTCAAAGGAGATGCCGTCTGGGGATTTATTTATTCAAAGGAGCTGCCGTCTGGGGATTTATCTATTCAAAAGAGCTGCCGCCTGGGGATTTATTTATTCAAAGGAGATGCCGTCTGGGGATTTATCTATTCAAAAGAGCTGCCGCCTGGTGATTTATTTATTCAAAGGAGCTGCCGTCTGGGGATTTATTTATTCAAAAGAGCTGCCGCCTGGGGATCTATTTATTCAAAGGAGCTGCCGTCTGGGGATTTATTTATTCAAAGGAGATGCCGTCTGGGGATTTATTTATTCAAAGGAGATGCCGTCTGGGGATTTATCTATTCAAAAGAGCTGCCGCCTGGGGATTTATTTATTCAAAGGAGATGCCGTCTGGGGATTTATCTATTCAAAAGAGCTGCCGCCTGGGGATTTATTTATTCAAAGGAGCTGCCGTCTGGGGATTTATTTATTCAAAAGAGCTGCCGCCTGGGGATTTTATTTATTCAAAGGAGCTGCCGTCTTGGGATTTATTTATTCAAAGGAGCTGCTGTCTGGGGATTTATTTATTCAAAGGAGATGCCGTCTGGGGATTTATCTATTCAAAAGAGCTGCCACCTGGGGATTTATTTATTCAAAGGAGATGCCGTCTGGGGATTTATCTATTCAAAAGAGCTGCCCGCCTGGGATTTATTTATTCAAAGGAGCTGCCGTCTGTGGATTTATTTATTCAAAAGAGCCGCCACCTGGGGATTTATTTATTCAAAGGAGCTGCCGTCTGGGGATTTATTTATTCAAAAGAGCCGCCGCCTAGGATTTATTTATTCAAAGGAGCTGCCGTCTGGGAATTTATTTATTCAAAGGAGCTGCCGTCTGGGGATTTATTTATTCAAAAGAGCTGCCGCCTGGGGATTTATTTATTCAAAGGAGATGCCGTCTGGGGATTTATTTATTCAAAAGAGCTGCCGCCTGGGGATTTATTTATTCAAAGGAGATGCCGTCTGGGGATTTATCTATTCAAAAGAGCTGCCGCCTGGGGATTTATTTATTCAAAGGAGCTGCCGTCTGGGGGATTTATTTATTCAAAGGAGCTGCCGTCTGGGGATATATTTATTCAAAAGAGCCGCCGCCTGGGGATTTATTTATTCAAAGGAGCTGCCGTCTGGGGATTTATTTATTCAAAGGAGCTGCCGTCTGGGGATTTATTTATTCAAAAGAGCCGCCGTCTGGGGATTTATTTATTAAAAGGAGCTCTATACTTTCATGATCAATGATTTTCTCAGTCAATAGAAGAAGATTATGCAATTTATGGACGTATCACCCTCCCTATACTTCCAGGACAAATACAGTTTATTAACGGTTTTAGGGGATTACCTAAACCTCGCTAGGGAACAA
>NC_090740.1:113593528-113596903 GCF_036898095.1 Palaemon carinicauda | reverse complement strand
TTTAGCTTAAAACCTATACATATATATATATATATATATATATATATATATATATATATATATATATATATATACAGTATATATATTATTTTATATATATGTATATATATGATATATATATATATATATATATTATATATATATATATATATATATATATATATATATATATATATAACCATACACACATATATATATATATATATAGTATATATATATATATATATATATATATATATTATATATATATATATATATATATATATATATATGTATATCTATACATACACTGTATATCTGTATATATATATATATATATATATTATTAGATATATATATATATATATATATATATACATGTATATCTGTATATATATATATATATATATTAGATATATATATATATATATATACACATATACATAAATATAAACACACACACACACATATATATATATATATATATATGTATATATATATGTGTGTGTGTGTATGTGCGTTAATTTATCAATATTACTTCAAACACAGTCGAATTTAGTCGCTGTAAGTTTCCATTAATTAAGTAAATATTCTTATGTTTTAAGAGAGAATTTTTTTTTTTTCTAGTTATCGGAGTGAATATATTACGATGGGAAATTTAGCTTCCATATCGCAATGAAGTTTTCACAATTGAATTTTGACTATAAATATAAATCGATTATATACAGACAGTAACAACATAACCTTCTATATACAGAAATTTCCTGTGGGGAAGGCTTCCCTCTCTCTCTCTCTCTCTCTCTCTCTCTCTCTCTCAGACATCAAAATAATTCGTATTTTTGTTTTCATGTCTATCTCTTAAATCGAGGTCAAGCTTAAATTAGAAACATGGAAATGAAAAATTGATTAAATCTTTGCTTATGCAATTTACCATTGCAAATTGAGTTTGCCGAACGGAAAATATGCTTCCCAATAAAATGCAGATGTACCGAGATTCAATGCCAATACGTTGAAAGAGTTTAAAGGTTTAAAGGCCACGTATGAGTGGCATGAGCAAGGGGCAGTGACATTGCCCTATCAAGCAGGACAATGCCCTATAGACTGACTATATATACATATCAAGGGACAGTGTGACATTGCCCTACCAAACAGGACAATTCTCTAAAGACTAACCATATATAAATATCAAGGGACAGTGACATTGCCCTACCAAGCAGGACAATGCCCTATAGACTGACTATATATACATATCAAGGGACAGTGTGACATTGCCCTACCAAACAGGACAATTCTCTAAAGACTAACCATATATAAATATCAAGGGACAGTGACATTGCCCTACCAAGCAGGACAATGCCCTATAGACTGACCATATTACATATGATCAGCGCCCAAGCCCCCTCTCACCTAAGTTAGCACCAAGGAGGGCTAAGTAATGGCTGCTGATGGCTCATGAGGTAGACATATAGGCTTCCTTAAACCCTCCATCCTTAGCTCACAAGGATGGTGAGGTTGCAGCGACCGAAGGAGCTAACGAGTTTGAGCGGCCCTCGAACCCCAGTCTGGCAAACACCACCAGGCAAGGACGCTACCACCAGGCCACCACAACCATAATTTTAGATTTGTGATTAAAGTATTTTTGTAGTAAAGGCTCTGAAGACTAATGATTGTTTCAATAGAGAATAATAAATCTATTAGGAGGTAATTAGTAGAAAACATATGGAATAAGTAGCAAGTACTCGGTAACTATTTGTTTTTACTTAAGAATGAAATATTATAAATAAAATTTCACCTTGATAGAAAATGGCTTTCAGCAAGCCTTCATCCTTGACAGGTTTGTTGAAATGAAAGGAAATATTTCTATATTTTTTCAGTACAAAGGCTTTGTTGAAATAAGTGAAAAATAAACATACTGCTGCTTCCTCCGGTGCCTTAGATGACCGCGGAGGTAGCAGCAGTAGGGGATTCAGAGTTATGAAGCTCCATCTGTGGTGGATAACGGGGGAGGGTGGGCTGTGACACCCTAGCAGTACCAGCTGAACCCGGTTGAGTCCCTTGTCAGGCTGGGAGGAACGTAGAGAGTAGAGGTCCCCTTTTTGTTTTTGTTTTATTTGTTGATGTCTGCTACCCCCCAAAATTGGGGGAAGTGCCTTGGTATATGTATGTATGTATAAATGCACAATAAAGAAACATAAATAAGCCTTTAAACAATCCAAAGGAGAAATGCTCAATTAAAGACTCAGAATTACAAGCAATGAATACATACCCGTGCGAGCACACAATGAATTAAGATATCTTACATAAATTGCCCGTCCAAGCACAATGAATTAAGGTATATTACATAAATTGTATTATAATTGATCAGATTAATCATAGTGCATGATTGGGAAACGTTTTCTTCAAATTGAAGGAACAACCAAAGATGCAAAAAATAGATTATCATCATCACCATCATTATTATTATTATTATTATTGTTATTATTATTATTATTATTATTATTATTATTATTATTATTATTAATAATATTATTATTATTGCTAGCTAAACTACAACCCTAGTAGGAAAGCAAGATGCTATAATTCCAAGGCCTCCAACAGAGAAAAATAGCCCAATGAGGAAAGGAAAAAAAGGAAATAAATAAACGATATAAGAAATAAGAGATATTAAGAATAAATTATTTAAAAAAACAGTAACACCAAGACAGATATTTCATAAATAAACAATAAAAAGACTTATGCCAGCCTATTCAACATAAAAATATTTGCTGCAACTTTGAAGTATTGAATATCAGACTTTATATATCATAGTAAAGTATTTTTTTGGTATTTCATTTTCTTTGAATCTGACTGACGAGTGAATTAGAGTTCACCTCAATATTCCTTATGGAACACCGAAAAGGGTTTGCCTGTCAGAATACAGATTGATTGATTGATTGATTGATTGACTGATTGAGAGTGTTCTGGCATCTTGAAATCTGAGGTCACCGACGCCGAGACAAAAAGCAAAAAAACTTATATGAACATGTTTATAAGAAATAGTTAAATTATCAACATATAGTTCATTTTCCAAAAGGATAAAAAAATGGTTAGAATCCCTGTCTACGTAGATATAATTCTCATATATAGCTGCCCGTATGGTATAAGTTATTTCCAATGTAGAGTAAATAATATTTTGCGATTCGTATTTTGGTATGAGAATATGCAAATAATTATGTTAAGATTATCCCTCTGTCATTAACAGTTCATCATCATCATCATCTCTTAGGCCTATTGAGGCAAAGGGCCTCGACTAGATTTCAACAGTCGTCTCTATCTTGAGCTTTTAATTCATTACTTCTCCATTAATCATCCCCTGCTTCGCGCTTCATAGTCCTCAGCCATGTGGGTCTAGGTCTT
>NC_090740.1:113583528-113588528 GCF_036898095.1 Palaemon carinicauda | reverse complement strand
TCTCTCTCTCTCTCTCTCTCTCTTGTTTTCCATAAAGACAGCATATACTTCAGTTAACTCTCTCTCTCTCTCTCTCTCTCTCTCTCTCTCTCTCTGGTTTTCCCTAAATACAGTATATACTTCAATTAACTCTCTCTCTTATTTTCCATAAATACAGCATATACTTCAGCTAACTCTCTCTCTCTCTCTTCTCCTCTCTCTCTCTCTCTCACGTGTTTGAGTGGGCAGGATTTAATTCCCTTTGTTAAGGTATAAAAGAGACACGGATTCCAAAAATCCACCAATTTTTCCTTCCTAGAGTATCATTTCTCCCATTGCTCCCCTGTTGTGGTAATATTACTTTCTGGAAGCTAAGGGTACAAGAGAGTTGTGGGGACTTCGATAACAGTTCCAGGATGGAAACTGACTTCTGGCTTTCCTACATTATGTTATGAAGGCAGATATTTTTATTATTATTGACTACCTTCTTATAGATATAACTGAGTATAAACCTCAAATTGTGCATAAAGAAATGATATTATGTTATGATGCAGATTTTTTTCATTATTATTGACTGCCTTTTTTATAGATATAACTGAGTATAAACCTCAACATTTTTTCAATAACATAGAACAATAGTGTGATTTTTTTTTACTTATAATAATTAATATGAATTCAACCCAAAGAAAAATAGTTATCATTTAATGAATTTCCTACAGGAAAATATATTAAGTGATATGTTTTACAGTAAAACATTTCATATTTGACATTCAATTAACGATAGGGTAAAATAACTTCGAAGGTTTTGATTAAATCTTTCAATCTATTTCATACAGCTTCCGCGAAACTCTATTACTGATGAGAGAGAGAGAGAGAGAGAGAGAGAGAGAGAGAGAGAGGGAGAGAGAGAGAGAGCATTTTCAATGGTTTATATAATGTGGCATAAAATCAGTAACAAAGAGAGAGAGAGAGAGAGAGAGAGAGAGAGAGAGAGCATTTTCAATGGTTTATATAATGAGGAAATAAAATCAGTAACAAAGAGAGAGAGAGAGAGAGAGAGGGATGAGAGAGAGAGAGAGAGAGAGAGAGAGAGAGCATTTTCAATGGTTTATATAATGAGGAATAAAATCAGTAACAAAGAGAGAGAGAGAGAGAGAGAGAGAGAGAGAGAGAAGAACTTTGATGTACAGGAATATCTTCTGTAAGTGGATTTTGGCTAAGAATCAAAGTCGGAAATTTCTTGCGTCGTTCTATAACTTCTTTTCCCGAACATATATCCTGCTCTTTACTGTCTATATTTTTCCATGTCGAACAGATCCACTGTCGATAAAACATTTGATTTTCATCTTTTCTAAAGAAAAATATCTTTAATAGATCTATTATCCCATGGAAAAACATTTGTTTTTCATGTGCATTTTTTCTGAATTATTGTCAATTCAGTTCCCAAATCTGATAACAGTATTTCATTGATTTAATTCTTATTCTCCCTGGAATACTGAGCAAGACCTAGGACTATTGCGTCCCAGATTGCCCTTGTGTTGTCTAATGTGTTGCAATATCCATGGCCTAAATTGTAATATAGAGATCCTGCAGTTAGCTCCCGACAATATAATGCGACGGACCAAGTTAGGGCCAGGCATGATGTACTGTTTCTTATCACTTTGATATCTCCATAAGATTAACTAATATCATTTCAATTATATTCTGAGCGAGAAACAAAAGCTAAAACACGGCTCAGGGCGAGGAGTGATGAACGGAGTAAAACATGTCTGCACTTAGAGGCACTCACTCAGCAATCCATTGTTAAAAAGAATTAGGTCTCTCAAAAGAAGAAATCGTATGAGCTGATTATTCTGAAACGGGATGCCATTCTCAGAGCAAGATGGAGGACGATGTTTTTCATCAATGTGGTTGTCAGGAGATTTAAATCATGAGTGTTTATGCTAGGTATAGTTGGAAGACCCAGGCCTACATGGCTGAGGACTATGAAGCGTGTAGTAGGAGATGATGAATGGAGAAATATTGATTTCAAAGCTCAAGATTGGTCCTTGGTCCTAGCTTGGGTGGAAAGAGGTCTTAGGCGCTGATCACATGTATATATGGTCAGTGTCTAGGCCCTTGCTCTGCTTGCTAGGGCAATGCCACTGTCCCTTGCCTCTGCCATTCATAAGTGACCTTTAAATCTTTAAACCTTTAACGGCCTCTTGTTACTGTTTGGGATTTCAATGCTCACCAGAGGGAGTGGGGGAATTATATTCGTCCTTATAACCTTTTTCAGAAGTAATTATATAGATTTTCCACCATGTATGATAAGCTATGACTATAGTAATTGCCTGTCTTACGAACTGCAATATGTTCTGCTTTTCTATTTTCCAAGATGTTGTTCTCCCCGTTATGACATTTATCATAGTCCTTATAATGAATTAATTATATTACTATCTTATCCTAATATTTATGGGATTGTTACTAATGAGCATAAGGTATTCTTGTATTGAAACTCGATATTATATCTATGATTCTCTTTACATAAACCATTAGGGATATTGGTGAGTTTATACCTAAATGGAAGTAAAATAAGACGTCTTATGATCAGTGTTATCGTGCACATGTAGAATAATACGGAGGTTGAAAGGAAAAATATAGAATTTTTTTTTTTTATCAATTTATATAGAGATTCTTCTAAGCAGGTACACCAAGGAAGAAGGAATCGTCAATATTGTGTTGGAGACGGAAAAAAACATAAAAAAAGGCTATCGAATGGTATATACTTCTTAGCAGGGACACCAAGGAAGAAGAAATCGCCAATATTGTGTTAGAGACGGGAAAAAACATAAAAAAAGGCTATTAAATGGTATATATTTCTTAGCAGGTACACCAAGGAAGAAAAAATCATCAGTATCATGTTAGAGACAAAATAATGAAAGGACTCTGCCATCTATAAAGGGGAAAATCACTCAGTGAGCCAATACACATTTGGATGATTGTATGATCTTAGATCACTGATAATGTGAAATAATGGTAAGCAACTGTATCATATTATTCACTCTATTACGATAATGTAGAATTAACGACTCTTGCATGACAAGAGGTCATTTGCTTCCCTGTTTGATGGTGAGAACTGCCACGAAGTCTTTTCCTTGACATTATTATTATTATTATTATTATTATTATTATTATTATTATTATTATTACAAGCTAAGCCACAACCCTAGTTGGAAAAGCAAGATGCTATAAGCCCAAGGGCTCCAACAGCGAAAAATACCCCTGTCAGGAAAGGAAATAAGGAAATAAATAAACAATCTGAGCAATATCGAACGGTAACAACATTAAAACAGACATTTCATATATAAACTATAAAAAGACTTATGTCATCTTATTCAACATAAAAAGCATTTGCTGCAAGTTTGAACTTTTGAGGTTCAATCGATTCAACTACCCGATTAGGAAGATCATTCCACAACTTGGTAACAGCTGGAATAAAACTTCTAGAATACTGTGTAGTATTAAGCCTCATGATGGAGAAGACCTGACTATTAGAATTAACTGCATGCCTAGTATTACGAACAGGACGGAATTACGAAGTTTGAATAAAAGCTAATAGAGTGACTGTCAGTAAAAATATATTATAATGATATTTATTCTTTTTGATATTGTTAATATTAACATTTTCATCATAATCATCTTCATATATGGTAATTTAAAGACAATATTTTCTTACTTGAATTTTTATTACCTATATTTTTGTTTTAATTCCTTTTTTGTTCAATCAAGGATGTATATTCTTCTAATATAATTTAGGAACGTGTCTTTTTTTTTTCAAGAATTTCTATTTTGTATTTAGATGAATATGGTTTGGCCATGCTCATCGCACTCCCTCCGGAGAGATTACTTCACCAAACTTTCAACTGGGCTCCACAAGGCACTGGAAGGGTTGGAAGGCCTAGGCCTATATGGCTAGGGACATTGAAGCTTGAGGTAGATGATGATGAACGAAGAAGTATTGAATTAAAAGCTCAAGATAGAGACGACTGGCGAAATCTAACCGAGAACCTTAGCGTCAAGAAGCGTAGGAGGAGATGATGATGATGACTATGTTGTAAGTATTCTTTTTTTAAACATCGTCTGGTGACACTGTGATTGGTAAAGTGGGCTTTTAGTAAGAGCTCTATTATCTTACTTTATTACTTTTGATAATGACTAAGGAATCATATAGTTATCCATCGACTGAAAACTCACTTTATTGTTCTTTAAGATCCTCAGCTCAAAAAACTTGATCGGTTTTAAGAAGCTGTATACAACTCGAATTGTTTTTAAGTTGGAATTTGTTAAGTTTAGTCCTAGGGTAGGCCTAACCTGAATCCAATGCCTATGATTTCCAGCTACAATAGTCAACAAATATTCAAGTTTCATATGAAATAGATATCAGGTTATTAGAAATTTTGTTTTCCTTATTGTATTAAATAATATAATTTTGTTTTGTTACCGTATTTCTTTATCTTATCTTTGTTATTTTCAGTTTAATTTATAGTTGTAACACCGAATGTTTGTAAGTGAATTCATATGAATTAGATATCAAGTTATTACATATGTGGTTTTTAGTATTTCATTAAATGATATGATATCTTATCTCTGTTATTATCAATTCAATTTGTGATTTTATCACCGAATGTTTGTGAATTCATAGGAAATATATATCAAGTTATTACAAAATGTTGTTTTTCTTATTATATTAAATAACATAACAGTGTTTTATCACAGTATATCTTTATCCTATCTCAGTTATTATCAGTTCAATTTGTGGTTGTATCACCGAATGGTTGTAAGTCGAATGTGCGGACGTCGAATGCTCGTAAGTCGAGAACCTTCTGTATGTGAGTAGGTGGTGGGCTTATTGTCCTCAAACCTACAAACTGCGTTTGACACCTATTTCAGTATAAGGACCTCGCTTGAATGAATGGCTGGCTCCTTTGATTTATGTATGGTGAAAGGTGTTGTGTTATTGGATTTACAACGCCTGTGAT
>NC_090740.1:113573528-113578528 GCF_036898095.1 Palaemon carinicauda | reverse complement strand
ACTACCTCACTGTAATTGTTCAGTGGCTACTTTCCTCTTGGTAAGGGTATAAGAGACTCTTTAGCTATGGTATGCAGCTCTTCTAGGAGAAGGACACTCCAAAATCAAACTATTGTTCTCTAGTCTTGGGTAGTGCCATAGCCTCTGTACTATGGTCTTCCACTATCTTCGGTTACAGTTCTCTTGCTTGTGGGTACACTCGGGCACACTATTCTATCTAATTTCTCTTCCTCACGTTCTGTTAAAGTTTTCATAGTTTATATAGGAGATATTTATTGTAATATTATTCTTGAAATATTTATTTTTTTCCTTGTTTCCTTTCCTCACTGGGCTACTTTCCCAGTTGGAGCCCCTGGGCTTATAGCATTCTGCTTTTCCAACTAGGGTTATAGCTTAGCAATTACTAATAATAATAATGATAATAATTTGTCTTAATTACAAGGAACTTATTGGGAATTAAAGTTATGGACGCATTTGATATTTGAATTATCGATAGCCAAGAGGACATTTGTTTTTGTAGATCCCGACTGGATATCAGTGATTATTCATCAAGGTTTGTATCTTTTCGGATAATACGCACAGAGCGGCTGCAGTTGCAAAGGACATGGAAGCCAGTTTACACGTAAAGTAGGCTACACAGTTCATAAAAAATGTAGGTCAGGTTAAACAGGTACTTACTTGTACCACCCGTGTGTCACACGAGCGTACATAGTAACGACAAAAGGGCTAGGCAATCTGCAACAACAACAAGTAATAAAGTTAGTCAGTTGCATTCGTCTCGCCTTTGACTCAAAACTCTTGGCCCGTCACATACTATAAATAGTTTATACATTCCAGCCGAACTGCTCTCTTTTTTCCATATGTTCTAATTAAAATTATATAAATTTTGACTCCTTTTGCGATTATTTTTGTAAAGAGAAACTCTTATTAATGGTGATAATCTTTTCGAAAGTATCTTAACTTGATATATATATATATATATATATATATATATATATATATATATATATATACATATATACATATATATATGTGTATATATATATATATATATATGTATATATATATATATATATATATATATATATATATATATATATATATATATATATATGTATATATACATACGTACATATATATATATATATATATATATATATATATATATATATATATATATATATATATATATATATATATATATATATATATATATTCATACTTGCATACATACATAGAAAGATAGATAGGTTTATGTATGTACATATATAATTTCATGCATATGTAATAAATATGATTACAAATACAATTATACTGTATATACGGTCTTTTGTAGGGGAGAGAGAGAGAGAGAGAGAGAGAGAGAGAGAGAGAGAGAGAGAGAGAGAGAGAGAGAGAGAGAGAGAGAGAGAGAGATTGCGGAGTAATATCGGATACATTTTCAAGGATGTCTGTGGTCAGGAGATAAGCGTTTGTCATTTGTTTTCAAGTTTGTATTTCAATCATTCAAAGTCGTTAATGGAAATCGGACAGAGATCTTCGAAATTTAATATTCGTGATACATCAATCTCCTGTCATGAATATCAATGAGCTGGAATTAACTTTATTGACCCAAAAACCTCGACTGCTTAATAATGAACATTTGACATATCAAACTTTCATTATGGGTTACTTGAGGGTACACTATTCTGTCTTATTTCTCTTCCTGTTGTTTTGTTAAAGTTTTTATAGTTTATATAGGAAATATTTGTTTTGGTGGTGTTCTTGAAATTTCTTATTTTTTACTTGTTTCCTTTCCTTACTGGGCTACTTTTCCCTGTTGGAGCCCTGGGGCTTATAGCATCTTTCTTTTCCAACTAGGGTTGTAGCTAAGCTAGTAATGATAATAATAATAATAATAATAGGGTCAGAACTATTATATATGATAAACATAGTTATAAAACGGTTTTATTAACATATTTATTAAGATATTTCAACGGTCTTAATTTGATAATCAAAGAATTTATTTATCCTGTTTGTTCAGAAAAAAAGGTTTGGTATATATTTGTTTTTATTATTCCAAAGGAATTCCAGAATTCCGTCCTTATATTTTCAAATATAATAAAGTTAGAGAAGACCAGGTTATTTTAATCTTTCTTCTGCTACCATTCATTTTAGTAATTAAGTTTCCTACAATAAAAAATTTAGTAACAAATAGTTCATAATGTCAAATAATAATAAAAATAATAATAATAATAATAATAATAATAATAATAATAATAATAATAATAATAATAATAATAATAATAATAATAATAATAATAATAATAATAATAATAATAATAATCATAATAATGATAATAAAAACTTTAAGATAATACAAAGAAATATCGTAAGGGAAACTTTTTTTTAGTGTTTCTCTCCTCTCAGGATATGAAACTATAGCTCAGTTTAAAGAGAAAACTAGAAAATAGACATTAAAATGATTGAACTATCAAGTGATATTAGAATTACCTCCAATTTTAATGTACATCAAAGATGGCAGTATCTTTAATGTACACCAGAAATTCAATATCAATAATAATAATAATAATAATAATAATAATAATAATAATAATAATAATAATAATAATAATAATAATAATAAAAATGATAATACTAATAATAATAATAATAATAATAATAATAATAATAATAATAATAATAATAATAATAATATTATTATGAGAAATAATAATAATAATAATAATAATAATAATAATAATAATAATAATAATAATCCCACTATGAAAAATAATAATAATAATAATAATAATAATAATAATATAAAAAAAAAAAATAATAATAATAATAATAATAATAATAATCCTATTATGAATAATAATAATAATAATAATAATAATAATAATAATAATAATAATAATAATAATAATAATAAAGTAAGGTTTTTTTAAGAGTCTGGCACCCTTTTCTCTCTGAATATATAAAAAAAAGTCATAAAACACTTGTTTAACAGCCAGCTGAACAGGGATTAAACCAGGAAATAGTGTAATAAGACATTCGAGTAATTTTTATAGGAGGTACGACAATCTCACCTTCAGTACGAAAGCAAGTAGGATCAGAATTAAAGCCTAATATTAAGTATGATTAACAAGTATTACGGGAAATTTTTTGGGGGGGATCTGATGATATAAAAGTAACTTTGATGCTGAGGCTAATATTGCGTTTGCTGGCTTCATTACCTGAAGAAAACCTTTAAAGGTATTTGATTCATAGAAAATTCTATTTTTAAGGGGACGTCATATCCAATTGTATATTGCTTCCTTTCCTCACTGGGCTATTTTTCCCTGTTGGGGCCCTTGAGCTTGTAGCATCTTCCTTTTCCAGCTGGGTTGTGGAATTGCTGCTGCTGATAATAATAATAATAATAATAATAATAATAATAATAATAATAATAATAATAATAATAACTATAATAATAATTATAATAATAACAATGATAATAATAGTAATAACAATAGTCATAAGGATGATAATAATATATGAAATATCTATCGAAATTGTTGTTACTGTTCTTGAATATTTCATTATAATTTATAAATAATTCTCTTATTTCCTTTTTTCCTTTCCTCATTGGGCTAATTTCCCTGTTGGAGCCCCTGGGATTATAGCATCTTGCTTTTCCCCCTAGGGTTGTATTTTAGCAAGTAATAATAACAATAATAATAATAATAATAATAATAATAATAACTATGAGACTGACATAATTAGGTTGCTTACATCACACTAAAATACGGAAATGTTAGTAAGAAGGGATTTTAGATAAAGCCAAACTTATGTAGCCAAAACGAATAAGGTAACGACTGCAAATCTACAAAATATACTGAGAAATAATCATCTAACAAAAGTGAATAATTAACATGGAAAGCAAGATAACAAAATATGCAAATCATGTTAAGTGTCAAACTTCTTTTCTTTCAATACCTGATTCCAGAACTGTAAGAATCATTTCTTGTCATTGGTTTCATAGAAAATGTCAATGGATTTATTATTCAATAAACGAGTAACACAAGCATGCGCACAAAAACACATGCACACATTAATAATAATAATAATAATAATAATAATAATAATAATAATAATAATAATGATTAATAATGTTAATAATAACAACAATGTTAATAATAATAATAATAATAATAATAATAATAATAATAAAATGTTACTACTACTACTACTACTACTACTACTACTACTACTAATAATAATAATAATAATAATAATAATGATAATAATAATAATAATAATAACAACAACAACAACAATAATAATATAATAATAATAATAATAATAATAATAATAATAATAATAATTCTTTATATCTCGTCTGGGCCTTGACCACACAATCTAAACCTGACGGGCAAATATTTTTTATGAGAAAGAAAGTAAGGTTCCTCTCATCATTGTTCTGGAGACATATTGTGCAAATCCGGATAACAATAAACGTGTTTCCGCCACGCTGAGGACAATGCTGGAACCATCTAATCAGAAAGGATTGACGTCAGTGATTAGGAGTGATTTAAAGGAAACTCTATAGGAAGGTATAAAAGGTACCGGATGACTGGCAACATAGGCAATCTTTTGATATTACACGAAAATGTCGAAACAACTAAATGGAACAGGAGTCTCGTCATGGAGAAATGTTTCCATCAAGATTAATATTGCTATATAGGTAGTAGGTTGGCCGGGGCACCAGCCACCCATTGAGATACTACCGCTAGAGAGGTATGGGGTCCTTTGACTGGCCAGACATTACTAAGTTGGATCCTTTTCTCTGGTTACGGTTCACTTTCCCTTTGCCTACACATACACCGAATAGTCTGGCATATTCTTTACAGATTCTCCTCTGTCCTCATACACCTGACAACACTGAGATTACCAAACAATTCTTATTCACCCAAGGGGTTAACTACTGCACTGTAATTGCTCAGTGGCTACTTTCCTCTTGGTTAGGGTATAAG
>NC_090740.1:113556028-113563528 GCF_036898095.1 Palaemon carinicauda | reverse complement strand
TGCTGGAAAAACTAACTCTGTCCAACCTCTGGTTTTCTTAACAATTCCTATCTCACTCCTATTTCCTTCTTATATCTCATATACCAGTGCAAGGGTGGTGCAATATAAGTAGTTTTTTTTTATATCGTACAACCTGATTGGCTTCTTCTAAAGGTCAATTAAGGTCCATTTCAATCATACCATAAAAACTTCTAGAACAAGTCTTCTGGTGCAATCTACATGCTTCCAGAAAGAAAAAGATTGTTCCTGAAATGCTGTAGATAATAACAAAGATGATGCAATCTTTGACTCAAGTGGATATTTCTCTGAAATGAGATACAGTTTTCATATTCATATATATTTCTTTACAATTATTACATCTATTCATGACGGAGGTGACCTTCCAGAAAAAGAGTTCATGATATCAGAGGTGGAAGGGCATCTTGCTCCAGCATATCAGATCACTATTTAATGATCAATGTTGACCTTTGGAGGTCGATGCTAGAAACTTCAGTTATATTTAAGCCTGTACTAGTTGCTCTCTTAGTGAACGACTTAGGTTCCATCAATTAGTTTTCTAATGGAGGGTTTTTCGTCGTAGGCTCATGTGTCCGATGTGCAAGGTTTTTAGCTACAGTACTTCGCATTGCGTTGTTACTCCGAGCATAATTTCCAGCTGCTCTACCTTTAAGGGAAAGCACAAATGAATTATTGGGGATAGCCTATTCTAGTCATGCATCTCTCTCTCTCTCTCTCTCTCTCTCTCTCTCTCTCTCTCTCTCTCTCTCTCTCTCTCTCTCTCTCTCCATTCCTTCGTATAATGGTCTAGGCAAACGCAACTAAAGGTAATTTACTGGTTAAGTATTTCCTCAATATATAATTCCATTGAACTCATGGAGTCATTCATTACCTGCCTTATTATTATTATTATTATTATTATTATTAATATTATTATTATTATTATTATTTGCTAAGCTACAAACCTAGTTGGAAAAGCAGGATGCTATAAGGCCAAGGGCTCCAACAGGGAAAATAGCCCAGTGAGGAAAGGAAACAACGAAAAATAAAATATTTCAGGAAAAGTAACATTAATATAACCATTTCCTATATAAACTATACAAAGTTTAACAAAACAAGAGGAAGAGAAATAAGATAGAATAGTGTGCCTGAGTGTACCCTCAAGCAAGAGAACTCTAACCCAAGACAGTGGAAGACCATGGTGCAGAGGCTATGGCACTGCACAAGACTACAGAACAATGGTTTAATTTTGGAGTGTCCTTCTCCTAGAAGAGCTGCTTGCCATAGCTAAAGAGCCTCTTCTACCCTTAAACTAGACTTAAGTATAAACATATGCTAATATTAATAGAAATTCAGCCTTTTAAATATAAAAGGCTGAATTTCTATTAATATTAGTATATGTTTATAGTTAAGTCTGGTTTAAGGCCACGTATGGAATATAGAGGATATAAAAACAAGCGCAAAAGTTTTCAATGCTCCCCAAGGCTAAAATCATTGCCAGATGTATGTGTAGATGTATGTGAAGGTGTAGGTGTGGGTATAAGTGCATGTGTATGCGTAGTTATAGATGGAAACTCTATCTTAATCTTGTAGATGTAATTAAGCTATTCAGCTTCCGGAAAAAGTTCTTGTATATTTGAACTGGCCAAAGAAATTCTGTTTCTGTCAACATACGTGATTTATTTATTTATTTTTTATTTTCAGAACCTGGGTAAATAAGTTCCATATATAGAATTTTCCGTAAGGGAGAAACATTTTTATTTGGAATTTTCTTGATGTTACCGTGAATAAATAAGGTAAAAATTTCACATATTCAATGTACCGTAAATGTAATATTCGTCGTTTTTTTTTTAATATTCCCTTTCAACATTATACAAACATTATATAATTATTTAAAATTAAGTTTATAAGCATTTTACGTCTTTTGAGTTCTCATTATACTGATACTGAGATAAAGTCTATTTATGATAAAGACCTTAAACTTAAAATATTTATTGAAATGAGTCAAGGGCCCATTTTATCAAACCAAAAGTTATTATTATTATTATTATTATTATTATTATTATTATTATTATTATTATTATTACTTGCCAAGCCAAAACACCACTTGGAAAAGCAGGATGCTACAAACCCAGAGGCTCCAACAGGGAAAAAAGCCCAGTGAGGAAAGGAGAAAAAAAATATATTTTAAGAACAATGACAACATTAAAATAAATATTTCCTATATAAACTATAAAAACTTTAACAAAACAAGACGAAGAAAAATAAGATCGAATAGTGTGCCCGAGTGTACCCTCAAGTAAGAGAACTCTAATCCAAGAGAGTGGAAGACTATGGTACAGAGGCTATGGACGCATTTTGATAAAAACACTATTCTAGTTACTATATGTTGCAAGATATTTTGGAGAGCAATGATATAAGAGTTGATTTTATTAATTTCCAATTGAAAAATCTGTTAGTGAAAAATTCATGTCTGGAAGAATTTTAACATAATATAGAAAAGCTGAGATAACTTAGAATAGAAAATCATATAAATATATTATACTGTAAGAGTTAACCAAATAAAGTGCTTTATTTGCCCCATTTGCAAGATTTTAACCATCCAATAAACTAGAAAAATATCAGTGAATTCTGCTTTTCTATTCATTACTTTATTCCAAGGTTGTGCTGGCCGATGTGGTAACGTCCCTGACTGGTGAACGCCAGACTGGGGTTCAAGTCCCACTAAAACTCGTGGTTTCTTTGGTCGCTGCAGCCTCACCATCCTTGTGAGCTAAGGATGTGGGTTTGGTTGAGCCTATAGGTCTTATCTGGTTGGTTATCAGCAGCCACTGCCTGACCCTTCTTAGTCCCAGATTGGGTGAAGAAGGGGCTTGGGCGCTGATCATATGTATTATATGGTCAGTCTCTAGGGTATTGTCCTGCTTAATAGGGCAATGTCACTGTCCCTTGCCTCTGCCATTCATGAGTGGCCTTTAAACCTTTAAATGAAACCTCTAGGCTTTTTAAAGGTGATCGTTTTATCACCAATGAATATTGTGGTAGAGATTAAACAAATATTTTGTATACTTCTAGCAATTATATATGTATATATATGTATATATATACATACACACACACACACACACACACACACACATATATATATATATATATATATATATATAGATAGATAGATATATATATATACATATATGTAGAATATATGTATATATATGTATATATGGCAAAGATTAATATCTAGATTAGGAATAAGAAATTTGGTAGACCGTAAGTTCCTGTCAAACAAATTCAGATCAAAATCAGCAGCTGAAGACCAGACAGGAGAACAATACTCGAAACAAGGTAGAATGAATGAATCAAAACACTTCTTCATAATAGATTGATCACCGAAAATTTTAAAAGACTTTCTCAATGTGCCATTTTTTGTGTGCAATTGAAGAAGATGCAGACCTCATGTGTTTCTTAAAAGTAAATTTGCTGTCGAGAATTACACCTCGAATTTTAAAAGAGTCATACAAAGTTAAAGAAACATTATCAATGCTGAGATCCAAATGTTGAGGAGCCACTGTCCTTGACCTACTTACAATCATACTCTGAGTTTTATCAGGTTTCATCTTCATACCCCATAATTTGCATCATGCACTAATTTTAGCTAAATCTCTATTAAGGGATTCGGGAACCCCAGATCGACATCAAAGAGTTTGAAATGATGTAAAGAGAGTAGCATTATCTATATATGTAACAAGCTTGTTTTCTAGGCCAAACCACACGTCATTTGTATACAGTATGAACAGTAATGGGCTAAGAACACTACCCTGTGGAACACCAGATATCATATTCCTATACTCAATATGATGTCCATCAACAACTCTTTGCGATCTATTACTTAAAAATTCAATAATAATGCTAAGAAACGACCCACCCACTCCCAACTGTTTGAGTTTGATAACAAAGGGTCTCATGATTAACACGGTCAAAGGCAGCACTAAAATCAAGGCTAATCATTCGAACTTCCTGACCACAATCAAGGGATTTCTGTACAACAATGGAGTTTGTGAGAAAGGCATCATATGCTCCAAGGCCTTCATAAAAACCAAATTGTAAAGTAGGGAACAGATGATTACCTTCAGCAAACTTATTAAGACATTTTGCTAAAAGAAATTCAGAAACTTTAAATAATATGGAAGTTATGGAAACTGGTCGGTAATCAGTTGGACTTGAGCTACCACAAACACATTTACATCTACCACTCTTTCCATCCCCCTCTCGTCTTTCACACATCCAATTCACAAACTCTTATATACAAGATCACCAAAAAATATATCAGCTGCTCCATCATCCTGGTACAGAATTCGGCTTAGGAACTATCCACCTTTAAGCTATTAGCGGACGGTCCATTGACACCTAACAACACAATGCAACTTTGTTGCATTTAACGAGGCCAGCACCATTAAACAAATGAACACCAAAAAGTGTTATCTGTTTAAATGCTCTTCAGATAATTAAGCGGTATATGAAACTGAATTATTTCTGGCCGCTTAGGTGTTTTTTTATCTTTTTTTTTTAATGCCGGGCAAAATAATTTGTGGGCGGCAAGAAATGGTTTCAGGCTGATAGTTTTCGACTTTTAATTATCAAAACATTATGTTCTTGTGATATCCGGCGCAGGAAAATAGCCCAGTGAGGAAAGGAAGTAATGAAACTATAAGAAAAGTTTTAACAAATAATATAAAATATTTAAAGAATAGTAACAGCATTAAAATGAATATTTCATATATATATATATATATATATATATATATATATATATATATATATATATATATATATATATATACATATATAAACAAGAGGAAGAGAATTAAAATAGAATAGTGTGCCCGAGTGTACCCTCAAGCAAGAGAACTCTACCCCAAGCAATTTGTTCAAAAAGCTGATTATTATTATTATTGTTATTATTATTATTATTATTATTATTATTATTATTATTATTATTATTATTAAATGCTAAGCTACAACCCTAGTTGCAAAAGCAGGATGCTATAAGCCCAGGGGCCCCAACAGGGAAAATAGCCCATTGAGGAAAGTGAACAAGGAAAAATAAAATATTCTAAGAACAGTAAAAATAAATATGTCTTATATGTATCTTGACATACCAACCGGAATTGATTTATGTGCATAAATTCATACATAAAATTGGATCGAAAATTTCCATTGTATTCGTTATATGAATGGATTAATATTTCTTTGGATAAGCAGATATATCATAAAATAATATTTGATATTATTCTATCAAAGAAAAAGCTCGTTGATATCAATAACTATTACAAAAGGGTAGAAAATAATTGTATTCTATTGCTTTTTTCATCGTAGATATGGATAAAACATTTATTTTAAATTGTGTAAAAAAAACCATAATATTCATAAATACCTTTTTTTTGTCAAAGCAATAAAAAAAAAAAAAAAAAAACACATTAATAACCCTAATATTCTTAGATACCTTTTTTTTTTAGTCAAAGCAATAAAAAAAATACACTAATAGCCCTAATATTCTTAGACACCTTTTTCTTAGTCGAAGCAATAAAAACGAAAAAAAAAATAGATATCTTTTTCTTAGTCGAAGCAATAAAAAAAAAAAAAACATTAATGTTTAGGTTATGGAATCCTAAAAACATTAGTATTGAATAAAATATAATTTCGAGTTTAGTTAAGAAAGTAGATTTTTATGAAGTGTATAAGAATGCATAGATACAAAAATATCTTTTGTGAAAGCAAAAGAATGATAAAATACTTCTTACTTATCTATATTTCCGAATTGTGAAAATAAGAAATTGTGAACTCTATTTGAAATTGCTTTAATGGTAACGTACAATTTAAATTCAATTGTATATTAAATGAATATGTTTATATAGAAATTTCCTGATAATATATATATATATATATATATATATATATATATATATATATATATATATATGTATATGTATATGTATATGTATATATATATACATATATATATATATATATATATATATATATATATATATATATATACATATACACATACATATATAAACATTATATATATATATATATATATATATATATATATATATATATATATATATATATATATATATATATATATATGCTTTATTGCCACAAGGGTCACGTGGCTTGGTATACGCAAAAGCCAGTAGGAAAAAATAAAAGGCTTTAGTACCAAGCGCTTTCGTGCATTTTAATACACTTCTTCAGGGTACAATAAAAAATGAGACAATGTTGAAGAACGTCAATAAGTAAAATAGGATCAAACAACCCACAGCCAAAATTTGTACTTGAACGCAAACTGGTCATAAACACAAAAAAAGTTAAACACAAATTATATAATTTTGAATTGTTGAACAATATTGGTCATGAGGAAATTATCCAATTTTGTGTTTATGACCAGTTTGCGTTCAAGTACAAATTTTGGCTGTGGGTTGTTTGATTGTTTGACAATGCTAGTTAGCTGACTTGGTTTTTCTATCATTTCTCTACTGTTCAAAAATTTTGTTATTTATTATTTTTATCTTATTTTACTTATTGACGTTCTTCAACTATGTCTCATTTTTTATTGTACTCTGAAGCAGTGTATTAAAATGCACGAAAACGTTTGGTAATAAAGCTTTTTATTTTTTCCTACTGGCTTTTGCGTATATATATATATATATATATATATATATATATATATATATATATATATATATATATATATATATATATACAGTATACACATATATATATGGGTATATATATATATATATATATATATATATATATATATATATATATATATATCTCCAGGATACATTGTAAAACTTGATAAAACTACATTAACTCCCCTGAGAAAGATATAAGCCAAAGGCAAGGCTAAAACAAAACCGAATGAGAGGGAATGTTTCGTCCTCTTACCTTTTATGGAGACACTTTGAAAAGAGCACCTTGTTTAATATCGTGTTTCAAATGCAAATGTAACCTCTCTCTCTCTCTCTCTCTCTCTCTCTCTCTCTCTCTCTCTCTCTCTCTCTCTCTCTCTCTCTCTCTCTCTCTCTCTCTGCGAAACAAATTAATTCCCCTTCTTTATCCAAACCTGTTGATTTTTCCCTTTCTCTCCCAAATGTTATGTTCAATGTTCATGTTCAAACATATTTTTCTAATTTCAAAGCTGAAACAGTATCTGGAACGTCAATACAGAACCAGCGAAAGTTATTATTATTATTATTATTATTATTATTATTATTATTATTATTATTATTATTATTACTATTACTTACTAAGCTACAACCCTGGTTAGAAAGGCAGGCTGCTATATGCCCAGGGGCCCAAACAGGGAAAATAGCCCAGTGAGAAAAAGAAACAAGGAAAATTAGAATATTTTAAGAACGGTAAAAACATTAAAAAACAAAACAAGAGGAAGAGAAATAAGATAGAATAAGATAGAATTGTCCCAATTTAAAA
>NC_090740.1:113538528-113551028 GCF_036898095.1 Palaemon carinicauda | reverse complement strand
TATTTGTGTATATATATATATATATATATATATATATATATATACATATATATGTATATATCCATATATACTTATATATATATATATATATATATATATATATATATATATATATATATATATACATATATATATATCCCTAATCATTTTAGTATATCATATTTTTTGTAGCACTTCTGATAAGAGATAAAGTCAGCAACACAACTGCAAATACAAATATATGTCTAGGTTTCACCATCAGCATATGAATCTATAGCTTATATAGTCATCAATATTTTCATAATATTTAAATGAAATCTTCATGAAGGATATATTTATTCAACATGGAAATTCCATTAGTGCCCTGGTGTATGAAGACTGAAATAATGGGCAATTGACGCTATATAGTTTTACATTATAAACTGAATTACATATGCTCGTAATATGGGTAAAATGCTACTTTAAGAATCAGGGTATTATCGAAATAGGTTTTAGATCTCTCTCTCTCTCTCTCTCTCTCTCTCTCTCTCTCTCCTCTCTCTCTCTCTCTCTCTCTCTCATATTGACCTTTTGATCCTTCGAAGTAGAATTTGTGATTGAGTTATTACTTATACTTTTTTTTTTCATTTGCTGATTCCTAATTCACTGTTCAAACTAATAATAATAATAATAATAATAATAATAATAATAATAATAATAATAATAATAATAATAATAACCATGATAATAATAATGCTAATAATAATAATAATAATAATAATAATAATAATATGTATTATCTTAATGATAATGATAATAATAATAATAATAATAATAATAATAATAATAATAATAATAATATTCAATGAAAACTATTTTCTTGAGAAAAGATGATGCACCACACTATGGATTATGTTAAATCCTCCTCAACTATTAGGACACGACAATAGTAACATTGATTAGAAGTGAGAAGTTGTTACATTTTGTAAGAGTGAGAGACTGTTAAGTGGTTACTCTGATAAGAGTGAGAGACTGTTAAGTGGTCACGCTGATAAGGGCGAGAGACTGTTAAGTGGTCACTCTGATAAAAGCGAGAGACTGTTAACTGGTCACTCTGATAAAAGCGAGAGACTGCTAAGTGGTCAGTCTGATAAGAGCGAGAGACTGTTGAGTGGTCAGTCTGATAAGAGCGAGAGACTATTAAGTCCTCACTCTGATAAGAGTGACAGACTGTTAAGTGATCACTCTGATAACAGTGAGAGACTGTTAAGTGGTCACTCTGATAAGAGCGAGCGACTGTTAAGTGGTCACTCTGATAAGAGCGAGAGACTGTTAAGTGGTCACTCTGATAAGAGTGAGAGACTGTTCAGTGGTCACTCTGATAAAACTGAGAGACTGTTAAGTGGTTACTCTGATAAGAGTGAGAGACTGTTAAGTGGTCACTCTGATAAGAGTGAGAGACTGTTGAGTGGTCAGTCTGATAAGAGCGAGAGACTGTTGAGTGGTTACTCTGATAAGAGTGAGAGACTGTTAAGTGGTCACTCTGATAAGAGTGAGAGACTGTTAAGTGGTCACGCTGATAAGGGCGGGAGACTGTTAAGTGGTCACTCTGATAAGAGCAAGAGTCTGTTAAGTGGTCACTCTGATAAGAGCGAGAGACTGTTGAGTGGTCAGTCTGATAAGAGCGAGAGACTGTTGAGTGGTTACTCTGATAAGAGTGAGAGACTCTTAAGTGGTCACTCTGATAAGAGTGAGAGACTGTTAAGTGATCACTCTGATAAGAGTGAGAGACTGTTAAGTGGTCAGTCTGATAAGAGCGAGAGACTGTTGAGTGGTCAGTCTGATAAGAGCGAGAGACTGTTAAGTGCTCACTCTGATAAGAGCGACAGACTGTTAAGTGATCACTCTGATAAGAGCGAGAGACTGTTAAGTGGTCAGTCTGATAAGAGCGAGAGACTGTTAAGTGGTCAGTCTGATAAGAGCGACAGACTGTTAAGTGCTCACTCTGATAAGAGCGACAGACTGTTAAGTGATCACTCTGATAAGAGTGAGAGACTGTTAAGTGGTTACTATTGCTACCATTAACTGCATGACAGAATCTCATCTTTCTGAATATTTTGATGACTGGATTAGTTTAGTTGTCACAGTTGCTCTCATGCAACTGTGAATCATATGGTTATTACTCTCATAAACTGAACGACAGTACATCATCGCTCTGAAATTTTTGATGACTGGATTAGTTTAGTTTTCCGCAATTTCTCTAGTCCAGACCACTTTCGTGAAGAGTTTTTATTATCATCATTTCCAATTCAGGTATATCTCCAAGTGCCTATGAATATTTGGGCATGAGGAAAGTGTTATAGATTAGGAAAGTGATATAGATTATTCTCATGGGTTGTTCGGGCCCTAATAATTGCAACAGCCCTGCAACAAAGGACACTTCTCGGTAATGATCTCAGCAATCTTGGTAGCAGATGTGAGGCTTTTGTCTTATCAACATTGTCACAGTTCTCTCATAACCACCATCTGTAGGAACCATCCCTCACATAAGATAGTATTTAAAAAATAACCCCATTATGCTTATATTAATATAAAAAAAACTAGAATATATTTGTGAAAATATATGAATAGACATTCCATGCTCACCATTTCTTCCATGGATTATGCGGAGGTCGGAACATCTATTATTTCTTCTATAACGTATTATCAATTGAATTTTGCTGTCAAGAGCAGGAGGGGTAAATTTGTTACCGTGAGAGAATCCAAGTGATGCCTTCAGATTCATGACATCAAAATCATATATGTGCAGGGGCTTGATTTACTTCTGAGATATTCTATTCTCAAGCTTTTGATAACAGCAGGACAGGATTCGAAATAAAACTATAAGAGAGATTACTCGAGTACCATATGTGGATGAGATCATGATGAAGGGTAAAAAGGAGATGGTTTGGGTATGCTCTTCGTACACTCCAAGAGAATTTTAGTTCACCAAACGTTTGAATGGGATCCACATGGTACTAGAAGAGTTGGAAGACCCAGGCCTACATGGCTGAGGACTATGAGGCGTGAAATATGAGATGATGAATGGAGAAGCATTGATTTAAAAGCTCAAAATAGAGAAGACTCGCTAAATCTAACCGAGGCCCTTTGCGTTGATAGACGTGGGAGAAGAGGATGATGTAGATGAAATAATGAACCTACTATAACGATAAATTTGTGTCTATGGTCAGGTTATAATTACAGGAATTAAATGAATGAAATGTCACTTTTGAATATCACATTTGTTTTTTCAAAATACTGCCCTTGAAAGAATTAATCACTACAGAGAGAGAGAGAGAGAGAGAGAGAGAGAGAGAGAGAGAGAGAGAGAGAGAGAGAGAGAGAGAGAGAGATACAAGGATTTTAGATGTCTCAAAGACTTTCTAGTTCGTGTGGGTAGACCCCATTTGCTCTTGGGTAGACCGATTTGGTTTGAACGTTTAAGTGAGTTTTTATGATGATGCCAACTTGTTCATGAATTTGTTAATGTGTTGCTGTTCACTAAATTCTCTGGAAGTCTATTCGATGTATTTGCTATATTGTACGTAAAGAAATTATCACATTGAGTGATGTATCTTTTCAATTTTGTATGCATTACCTCTGGAATGATATGTGCTAAGCGTGAATAGAGAGAGAGAGAGAGAGAGAGAGAGAGAGAGAGAGAAAGAGAGAGAGAGAGAGAGAGAGAGAGAGAGAGAGAGAGAGAGATATGAAAATCTTAGGAATATTTTATGAATGATAACAGTATAGTAGGATCAGGAAAACGTGGCCAAGGACCCAAAGTTAAATGGCATAAGAATTTATGACGTAGACGAGGAGACTCTTGTCGAATTCTCTGCTCTCTTTCTCCCTCTTTACTTCCATTAGGGCGACCCATTGTTTGACTTATAACTATGAAGCTAATTTGACACTGAACCTTAAGGAGAGAGAGAGAGAGAGAGAGAGAGAGAGAGAGAGAGAGAGAAGAGGAGAGAGGGAGAGAAGAGAGAGAGAGAGAGAGAGAGGAGAGAGAGAATATAACAGTCCTAAAGTAGCTGAGATTAGGTGGGAAAAAAAAACTTGATATTCTAATTTGATAAAATACTTTTCATGTTTTGGGTTCTAGAAAAGACAAAATTACTCTTCATTCAAACGGAAATTTCCATCTCACTTATCTTTTAAAGGTTTAAAGGCCACTCATAATTGACAGAGGCAAGAGACAGTGACACTGCCCTATCAAGCAGAACAATGCCCTAGAGACTGACCATATATACTCGTACTTATGGACAGTGCCAAAGCCCCTTCTCTACCCAAGCTAGGACCAAGGAGGGCCAGGCAATGGGGTGCTAATGACTCCGAAGATAGACATATAAGCTCCCACAAACTACCCCAATCCTTAGCTCACAAGGATGGCGAGGTTGCAGCGACCGAAGGAACTAACGAGTTTGAGCGGGACTCGAACCCCATTCTGGCTTTCCCCCAGTCAGGGACGTTACCAACATCTGCCACTACCGGAAAAGAAATTGTAATATAATATTACATGTTAAACAAAGAGTAAAAATAAGAATTAATGTTTGCGTTTGTAATTCGGATATATCTTGCGTGTATATGTTTATTTAATCATTGCAATATTCCGTTAAGATATTAATGTAACCTTTTTTTTTTTGGCGTTATATGTGAAAATTAAATGATTTATGTGAACGTAGCCCCCGTCATACTCAGAATATTGTGGTTTCCTAGTTAGTAATATTTCAGTGCCTGATGCTCAATTTTTTTCTTTGCATTTGACTATGTTATCTTAAACATAACCCAGGATTAGCAAGCATTGAAATATGCTACGCAAACATATACTTAAATAAAACACTTGAACACGAACAGGCTATCAACATTATTTACTTGTTTTAGCAAAGCTAAAATCATAAGCATGGAGAGATTATAACCCAAAAAAGGTTATTAGCCAGAGAGAGAGAGAGAGAGAGAGAGAGAGAGAGGAGAGAGAGAGAGAGAGAGAGAGAGAGAGGAGAGAGAGAGAGAGAGAGAGAGAGAGTTACAAGGAGTTATAAGGATTTTGGATGTCTCCAAGACATTTTAGTTCCCCGCGGAGACTCCATTTGCTCTTTGGTAGAGCGATTAAGTTTAAGCATTTAGAGAGTTCTTATAATCTTGTCTAACTTATTCTGGAACTCATAGAGAGAGATGAGAGAGAGAGGAGAGAGAGAGAGAGAGAGAGAGAGAGAGAGAGAGAGAGGAGAGAGAGAGGAGAGAGAGTTACGAGGAATTAAAAGGATTTTGGATGTCTCAAAGACTTTTCAGTACGATCAACGGAGGCTCCATTTGCTCTTTGGTAGAGCGATTCAGTTTAAGCATTTAGGGAGTTCTTATGATCTTTTCTAACTTATTCTTGAACTTTTTTAACCTGTTAATGTTCACTACTTCCACAAGAAGTCTATTCCAAGTATTTGCTATTCTGTATGTTAAGAAATTGCCACATTGAGAAGTGTTGTATCTTTTTTATTGCACTTTGTATCTGTTACCTGTGGACTGATTTTGTGCTTAGCGTGAATAGATTGTTGTAATCTACATTCGTTATTTTCTTTAAGAATTTTGAATGCCTCTATTAACTGTCCCCTTAGAGAGAGAGAGAGAGAGAGAGAGAGAGAGAGAGAGATAGGAGAGAGAGAGAGAGAGAGATGAGGGAGAGAGAGAGAGAGAGAGTCCAGCATTTTTTGTATGTAAAAGATATCACCACATTTCTCTAAACAGAAACAACTGACTGAGAAAAGTAAAATAAGGACATAATCATTATATGATTCCTTCCAAAAAAAAATTTCTCCAAACAACCAGTGAAAGGACTTGCGATGCTTTTTTCTTTTTTCTTTTTTTTTACAAAAAAATAAGAATATCCTATTGATTCCTTCCAAAAAAATTCTAACATTTTGCAATATTATTGCTACAATTATTTTTTTCTAAACAACTACTGAAAGGATTTGCGATGCTTTTTAATTTTTTTTTTTTTTGTTTTTTACTGAAAAATATGAATATCCTATTGATTCCTTCCAAAAAAATCTAACATTTTGCAATATTATTCCAATAATGACTTTTTTTCAAACAACTACTGAAAGGATTTGCGATACTTTTTTTTCATTTTTTTTCTTGAAAAATAAGAATATCCTATTGATTCCTTCCAAAAATTTTTAACATTTTGCAATATTATCGCAGCAATTATTTTTTTTCCCAAACAACTACTGAAAAGATTTGCCAATGCTCTTTTTTTTTTTTTTTTTTTTTTTTTCTTAAGCTCAATGAATGGAATAACAATTCTCAGACTGATATATTCGGGAGTTCTTAGCGAGTTTTCTTGTCTAAGTAGAACAATAACGTATTAGGAACAATTGGACAATGTGTTAATGGATTGACCAATTTTAATGCAAATATTCTGAAAAGAAAACGCAGTTAGATTTTCGATAATTTTAAAATAGATTTTGAAGTTCTCGACACCTTGGTTAGTCTCCTCAATTCCTACCAGATGCTTTCGAAATGCCACAGGTTTCGCAATCCCCAGAAGTGCATCGTAATACTAACACCAACAACCTTTATAAAAACCTTGACGTAATTCGTCGTATTTGTGGTCAAGGTTATTTTTAGATTTACTCCGACATGCTATGATTAATATGCAAGAAATCGAAGTAAACAACAAACAAAACAATAGAATACTTAAACATTTACCGTTAAAAAACTGTAAGAATCCAGCAGCTCTTCAAGGAAAAAGACACTCCAAAATCAAACCATTGTTCTCTAGTCTTGGGTAGTGCCATAGCCTCTGTACTATGGTCTTCCACTATCTTGGGTTAGAGTTCTCTTGCTTGTGGGTACACTCGGGCACACTATTCTATCTAATTTTTTTTTCCTCGTGTCTTGTTAAAGTTTTTATAGTTTATGTAAGAGATATTTATTTTAATATTATTCTTAAAATATTTACTTTTTCCTTGTTTCCTTTCCTTACTGGGCTACTTTCTCTGTTGGAGCCCCTTGGCTTATAGCATTCTGCTTTTCCCACTAGGGTTGTAGCTTAATAATAATAATAATAATAATAATAATAATAATAATAATAATAATAATAATAATAACAGGAGAATTCAGTTGTCATGTGCAGACGTTTTTTTTTTTTAAATAACATTTTGCTTCAATGCATTCTGGTTTGATCTACCCATGACTGGAAAATAAGTTGTTTTTAACGTCTTTTTTCGTTGTCATTCTTAAATTTTCCCTTTTTTCCATAAAAAATATAAAAAATGGGAAAATTCTGTTGTCATGTGCAAATACTTATATCTTAAAATAACTTTAACTTCCATGCACTCTGGTTTGATCTACCCATGACTGGAAAAAAGATTGTTTTTACCTCTTCTTTCGTTGTCATTCATAAATTTCCCCTTTTTTCAGGCAAAAAAAAAAAAAAAAAAAAAAAACAATGTGGAACTGCATTCTGGTTTGATCTACCCATGACTGGAAAACAGATTGTTTTTACCACTTCTTTCGTTGCCATTCATAGATTTCCCCTTTTTTTCCAAAAAGAAGAAAAAAAAAGAAAATAAAAAATCGAAAATTCAGTTGTCATGTGCACAAATACCTATATTCTAAAATAACTTTTACTTCACTGCATTCTGGTTTGATCTACCTATCGCTGGCGTAAGAGCTTTCTTTCTCGTTCCTTATAATGCAAGGAGCTTCGAACAAAGATACTCTTTCGCAGCCGAGTCACGCTCGGCATTTTCTAGAGATATATGTTTCCCAATTTATCTTATTTTGACGTCATGGCCACTTCGTGTTTCCCTGCTATAAAGTTCCTTGTCGGTTTTGTAACTTTTATTATTATTATTATTATTTTATTATTATTATTATTATTATTATTATTATTATTATTGATGTTGTTGTTGTTGTTGTATTATTATTATTATTATTATTATTATTATTATTATTATTGATGTTGTTGTTGTTGTTGTATCATTATTATTAGTATTATTATTATTATTGCTGTTGTTGTTGTTATTGTTGTTGTTGTTATCATTATTATCATTGTTGTTGTTGTTGTTGTTGTTGTTGTTTGTATTATTATTATTATTATTATTATTATTATTATTATTATTATTATTACTGCTATTATTATTATTATTATTATTATTATTATTATTATTATTATTATTATTATTTGCTAAGCTACAACCCTAGTTATAAAAACAGGATATTGTAAGGTTAAGAGCTCCAACAGGGAAAACTAGGAAAAAAAGGAAATTAGTAAACCACAAGAGAAGTAATGTACTATTAAAATAAAATATTTAAAGAACAGTAAGCACAATGAAATAATACAGATCTTACCTATGGAAATTATGAAAACTTAAACAGAAAATAAGAACAGCAACCATATTGAAATAGATATTTCATATATTCATTATGAAATGTAAAAAAAAAAAAAGTAGGAGAAATAGATATTTCATATATACATTATGAAAACTTGTAAAAAAAAAAAAGGAGGAGACATAAGATAGAACAGTCTGTTCGAGCGTACCCTCAAGCAAGAGAACTCTACCCCCAAACAGCGTAGGACCATGTTTTCAACACGGCTACAGTATTTCACAATGAATCATGATGCATTATGCCCCCATCTTACCCTACTTGCATGGCGAGATGTCATTGTTTAAATACTAGATGCAAATGGCTTTCATTCACTGCAGGACATATTACGAATGCAACTCTTCCCATTCAGACAATGGACCAGAACAGCATATTTCTTGCATTGTGCCTCGTATACATTAAGTTTTGAAACACATTAACAGAAGACACTCCAAAGTAAGGGAAACAATAATGTTTTATTTAACGGAGCTAGCACTCTTACAGCTTCAATTTTTTTGGGAGTTGATGCATAGTCTTGAGAGAAGTATTATTGTTATTATTATTATTATTATTATTATTATTATTATTATTATTATTATTATTATTATTATTATTATTATTATTATTATTATTATTATTATAAAAAGCAATAATAATTATTATCAATTTTATTACGTACATAGTTATCAGTATCCGGGTAGTGATTTTTTTCCCTCGATTATATGCAATCAAATAACTTAATCTAACACATTTGCTATTTGATAAACACTTATCTATATCACCATTGTTCTTGCTTTTGTTGTAATCAATAATAATAATATTTTCAAGGTATAGTGGTAAAGAAATCTATGTTATATCACATAAAACGTTTATTTTTACTTGAAGTATATATTTGTTTAAAAAATCATGAAATATGTCTATGAATATAAATCATTATGTCTTGTATCAAATAGATAAAGAAAACCAATGTATAGAGGTAAATAATCAATGTTATATCACTAAGAAAGTTTATTTTTATTTTAAGTATATCTGTTTAAAAACTAATTAAATTTGTCTATGAATATAAATCATAATGTCTTGTAACAAATAGATAAAGAAAACCAAAGTAGTGTGGTAAAGAAGTCAATGTTATATCACTAAGAAAGTTTCTTTTTACTTGAAGTATATCTTTGTTTAAAAACTCATTAAATATGTCTATGAATATAAATCATTTAACTGTTTAATTAGTTTTCAACAAATCTCAATTCTCAGAATATCTTTTATCTTTTTATCTGTCTGCGTGATTTGAATGACATTAGTCTTTGTGATTCGTTTCAAATTTTTCACATGAAATTCACTATGTAATCTCTTTGATCCCTCCTGCCTTTATAGATCAATGATGCTCGTGTATCACTTTACATCTCAATAGTTCTCTTATAGAGATTACAAACATTCGAGGTTACCTTTAATGTCGTTTGAATTATGAATTACATTTTTTATCAATATCGACTTTGAAGATTTCTTTTTTTTTTGCGATTATAGAATATCGATTTTTGCCAATATATATATATTTTTTTTCATATATTTGCATCTCTGATTGGTGAGGTATCTATAAACGAGTGGGTTGTGTAATAAATCATATGAATGTTCCTTTTTTTTTTATTTTAAAGAAATCAAGATGATTTTAGCAGGTAATTTGGCAAGCATATTACATAATTGATAAATTCAACTGAAAACTACTCGTGACTATCTAAGGTTAGTGAGATGATGATAATAATAATAATAATAATAATAATAATAATAATAATAATAATAATAATAATAATGATAATAATAATAATAATAATAAAAATAATAACGATGATGATGATAATAATAATAATAATAATAATGAGAAGAAAAAAAAAGAAAACAAGATGCAACCCTAATCCAAACTCTTGGATACCATCCTAGTAGGGTTATGGAATTGAAAAAAAAAATGACATGAATAAAAAAAATGAAAACCAATGAAGAAGAGATTTTGTAAAAGAAGTATAGATACATTTATCAAGTTCTTACTACTTATAGAGACATCATTAGCGAGGTGAAGAAGTGAATATATTCATATGTCAATAGGTGAACGTAATGGAATAACCTACCTAGCTTAAAAATCACATGAATTAGTTAGATCTTGATTACTAATTTTTAATAATGTTATCTAATTTCAATTAAAAAAAATAATTAAGAATTGTTTATAGATAATGAGAAACTAAAAAAATTAATTTACATTATTTAAAACATCTGATATAATAATAGGGACTTACTCGCTGATCATATGTATATATGGCCAGTCTCTAGGGCATTGTCCTGCTTGATAGGGAAATATCACTGTCCCTTACCTCCGCCGTTCATGTATGACCTTTAAACCTTTGATGTAATATAGGAGCCAATATTCATAATGAGATTTATTTCAATTGGAATAAACTTGTAAAAGTATAAGAATAAAAAGCACGAAATGTTGTTACGAAAAAATGTATTAATGATTGCCTTTGCTTTTGATTAATACCAGTATTAATCGGTAATGATTTTACTCATTGAAATAACATAGAGAAAATTTCATATATGTTCCAGACTCGAATTCATTGATCTTTAATCTAATATTGAACGTATCTTAGGCCATATAGGGTTTGTCCCCATATTCTTTATCTATACAGTATATCTGTTTTGATTTTTATTGGTTGTGACGTAAATAAGAAGAAAATGTTGGCTCAACTCTGGGTTATCTTTTTTTAAGGGGGGGGGGGGGAGTTGAATACGTATGATAGGATAGACACGTCTCAACTATCATTATGTTTTCAAGCATACATACACAAACACACACACATATATACATATATATATATATATATATATATATATATATATATATATATATATATATATATATATATATACATATCTTCATAATAATAAGATTGAACTCTAGTCTGGGTTATCTCCCAGTATGAGACAGAAATGCATTTCTATTTTAGCCCGATATTGTGTTGATTTCCATCCCCATATATATATATATATATATATATATATATATATATATATATATATATATATATATATATATATATATATATGGGGTGTGTGTATATATGTATATATACGTATATATATATATATATATATATATATATATATATATATATATATGCGTGTATGTATATAAGTATATATATGTATATAAATATATACACACACACACACGCATATATATATATATATATATATATATATATATATATATATATATATATATATCCTACTGCTAAAAGTTTTCAATTTCGAGAGGATGACATATTACCCCTGTGATATTAATCAATGATTTTCAGTGTTGTCATATGTGGCTTCCTCTACCCCATGTATGATCAAGGAGAGAGAGAGAGAGAGAGAGAGAGAGAGAGAGAGAGAGAGAGAGAGAGAGAGAGAGAGAGAGAGAGAGATTACAAAATACGTTAGCAAACTCAGAAAATATATTTGTTCAATTATAAGTCAGTCAGTTCAGGTTTTCTTATATCTCGATTCACATCGAAATAAGATAACTCTATTAATAAAAATTGAAATATTGAAAGATGTTTTACAGCTAATTAAAGTAAACAGCACTAAAGCAGTATAAGAAAACCAGGAATATACACTTATCAAGATGCAAAACAAAAAACATACACAGAAAGGTATACATATCCAGAGATGAATTTATACAAAGGTAGAGACACAGAAACTCTAATAAAAAGGAAGAAGCGATCGATGGAAAAGTCACTGAGATTAAATGAATATTCATGATTACTTCAGCAGGATAGAAATAGATACTGTGTGGAAAATATAGCTTCATTGCATTCTAAGATTACCGTAAATGTCTTTACTTGTCTCTCATAATTAATGGAATTAGTTAAATATAATTAAAGCTTAGGTTGGCCAGAGAACCAGCCCACCCGCTGAGATATTACCGCCTGAGAGTTATGGGGTCCTCTGACTGGCCAGAGAGTACTACATTGGATTCTTCTCAATGGTTACGGTTCACTTTCCCTTTGCCTTCATATACACCGAATAGTCTGTGATATTCTTTACAGATTCTCCTCTGTCCTCACATACCTGACAACAATGAGAATACCAAACAGTTCTTCTTTGCT
>NC_090740.1:113528528-113533528 GCF_036898095.1 Palaemon carinicauda | reverse complement strand
TCATCAATTAAATTAATCATAGGGCTCGTTATGGTTCGTCTGTTTAACTGTATTTCATTATAATAAAACTTTCTGAATTATACGCAAAATGTCCGGAAAACTGCTCTATATTGACAGTTTTGAAAAAATGCATCACCATACTCATTCACAAAAAAAAAAAAAAAGGAAGGCACATAGGAAGGCACATAAAGTCCTGAAAAATTACAGAACAATAACTTATCCTCTCTTTAATTTTTTAAAAAAATTACAAAGATCATATCAAGATGAATAGAGATACAACTGAATGATTTATATTTGTATAAAAAAGCTTATTAGATAAGTTACTACTTCCATATTACGGAATAAACATATACTATTTTTTAAACCTTTATTTTGACTGAATTTAGGTGATAAATCTACAAAGATCATATCAAGTTGAATAGATGTACAGATGAATGAATATATGTTTATAAAAAAAAAGCTTTTAAAAAAGTCACTACTAGCATTAACGGAATAACAATGATTTTTTTTTTTTTAAAACCTTTCATGGATTGCATTTAGGTGATACATTTACAAAGATCACTTCAAGTTGAATAGAGATATAACTGAATAAATATATATCTATTTAAAAAAGCTTTTTTCAAAAAAGTAATGACTAGCACCAATGGAATAAACATGAACTTTTTTTTTTTAAACCTTTTATGGATTGCATTTAGGTGATACATTTACAAAGATCACTTCAATTTGAATAGATATACAACTAAATAAATATATATCTATATTGAAAAGCTTTTTAAAAAAGTGAATAGAGATACAACTGAATAAATATATATCTATATAGAAAAGCTTTTTCAAAAAAGTAATCACTAGCACCAACGGAATAAACATGAACTATTTTTTATCAAACCTTTTATGGACTGCATTTAGGTGAAAACATGCAGATTCAAATACCAGCTTTTAGCCCATTATCCAGTGACAAATCTATAAAGACACCTGCATGAAAACTGAATCTACAATGATTGTGAAAAAATACTATTAAAAATCATGTATATGAAAAAGAACAGCAGGATGTAAATTTAACACGTTATAGTTGATTCATTTCGTCATCATAAGTATAATTTTGGAACTCATTAATATTCCCTTTGAGATGTTTAATGCCTCGATAAACCTTTTTTCAATAGTGTTTTTGGTTCCCCATTTTACGTAACATTAATGCTATACATTGTGTTGTAATTCCCTTTCAATAGAATAGATTTGTCTTTTGTCATTTTATTTCACTGTTGTTATTCTCTTTTCTCTCCTTATGTAATTATCATATTGTTACCTCCATATACTGAATAATCTGCACTACTAAAAATAGTTAAACCGTAACCTTAATGGGAAATTCTCCGTGGAAATATATTGATCTAAGCCGTATTTTAGTAAAATATAGGCAACCGTATTTTTTACCTTTCTTTGTTAATAAATTTTACGGGTTGGAGATCGTAATAACACTCCATCACGTCAGTATATCCGTTTTTAAAATGGTAAATGTCTGGCAACATTTATTCCAGGATTTTTACTGGTTTTTTTTTTTTTTTTTTTTTTTTTTTTTTTTTTTTTTTTTTTTTTTTTTTTTTTTTTTTTTTAACAGCAAATTTTTAACATTGTGCCTTATGGCTTAAATATAAGGTTTTCTGAATACCATGGTATGTTTATAAAAGCAGCAAGAAGCGTTTGTTAATGTAAAAGGTAGGGAAAAGGTATAAGAGTAATAAGTGATATGATAAAGTTTATAAATATAAAGTTTTTAAAGCCTATAAAGTTTAGTAGTTTTTAAACTTTAGAAAGTTTAGTAGGAGAATAAGGTGATTTGAAAAGCTACAGTTCTATGTTAGAATAGAGTAAAATAGAGATAAGAGATTAGAGATTATGAATAAATGCGATAAAAAATATTTTATATTTTTAGTATCATAAACTGAGTAGAAAATATAATAAAAACTTCAGGAAGAGTAAAATCCTTATTTCACCGAGAGGTCAATGGATAGAACAGGAAAAGAAATTGAGTTAAGAATGAAAGTCTAATTTTTCTTTGAAAAATAAATCCAGTTATAAGTCCCTTGAGAAATTAGTTGGAAAATTTCACGTACGTGTAAGATAGAAAAAGAGTTAGCTTAATAATGTATATCTTGCAAGGGTTAGTGCATGGATTAAAATACACTTGATATATAATTTTCAATAGTAATATAACGATAAGAAATTAATAAAACTTGTTGATGGTATTATAACTAAGTAACGGACTAGTTTTTTGAAAAATTTGCATTGAGAAATGGTAAAAAATCATGGAATAAATGTTTCCAGGCATTTACCGTTTTAAAAAGGATATATTGACGTAAAGGAGTGATTTTACGGTCACTATCCCGTAAGAGATATGAATAATATAGGGTAAAATTAAGGTCGTTTGTATTTTACTGAAATACGGCTGAGAACAGTATATTTTCACGGAAAATTTCCGATTAAAATTACGGGTTGTTTTAAACAGTGTAGGGAGAGCTCCCGAAGTAAAGATTGACTAAGGAAAATGATACAAAGGAATGTGTGAGGAGAATAATTGGACAGTTTATAAAGATGAGGATGTTAAAGACGAATGTAGGAATTATAGGAATTTGGAGTTATCAAGGCGTGGGAGTAGGACATGTGATGGAAAGTATTAAAAAAAGAATACCAGTATTTGAGGAATTGTGTGTTTTGAAAATTCACGTAAGGCGTTTGTATATAAAGTTTTTAATGGCTTAAAGGCCGCTCATGAATGGCAGAGGCAAAGGACAGTGACATTGCCCTAGCAAGCAAGACAATGCCCTAGAGACTAACCCTATACACATATGACCAGCGTCCAAGCCCCTCTCCAACCAAGCAAGGACCACGGAGGGCCAGGCAATGGCTACTGATGCCTCAGCAGATCGACCTATAGGCTCCCTCAAACCTCACATCCTTACCTAACAAGGATGGTGAGGTTGCAGTGACCAAAGGAACTAACAAGTTTGAGCGGGATTCAAAACCTAGTCTGGCATTCACCAGTCAGGGACGTTATCACATCGGCCACCACAACCCTTATTTGAAGGGAAATAACTAAATAAGAATTTGAAATGGAATAATTATTCTAGATTTATTAGAAGGCAATGTGGATCATGTACTGCGCATGTAATATGATATTGTTATATGATAACAGTTTCTACGCTGTTAAAAAAGAACGGTAATTTTTTTCAGAAATTCTCCGTAAAAATATACCGTTTTCAACCGTATTACAGTAAAATATATGCGACCAAATATACCGTTTTCAACCATATTTCAATATAATACAGGCGACCGTAATTTTACCTTATTTTGTTATTATCTTTTACGGGTGTGTGAATGTAATATCACTCAATTTAACCATTCTTAAAACGTTAAAAGTCCTGGAATAAATGTTGCCAGTCTTTTACCGTTTTCTTAATGCAAATTACTGTATTTCACTAAAATATAGGCGACCGTAATTTTACCTTATTTTGTTATTATCTTTTACGGGTGTGTGAATGTAATATCACTCAATATAACCGTTTTTAAAACTGTAAAAGTCCTGGAATGAATGTTGCTAGACTTTAACCGTTTTCTTAATGCAAATTACCGTATTTCACTAAAATATAGGCGACCGTATTTTACATTATTTTGTTATTATCTTTTACGGGTGTGTGAATGTAATATCACTTAATATAACCGTTTTTAAAACGGCAAAAGTCCTGGAATTAATGTAACCAGTCTTTTACCGTTTTCTTAATGCAAATTACCGTATTTCACTAAAATATAGGCGACCGTAATTTCACCTTATTTTGTTATTATCTTTTACGGGTGTGTGACCGTAATATCACTCAATATAACCGTTTTTAAAAAGGTAAAAGTCTTGGAATTATTGTTACCAGCCTTTTACCGTTTTCTTAATGCAAATTTTCAACAGTGCATTATATAAATAAAACTAGCGTTGGAGTATGTAGGCAGCAGCGTATATTTCAATTTAGAAATTTCACGAAGAAACTAATTGTTTTTGGTGGTCGCGTGGGTGACCAGCATATTGCTATATGCAATAATCCAACAGGTCAGATTAATGACAGTGGATGAAAGGTGGAGGATATAATTAATCTAGTTCTGATATACAGGAATATTTGATGTTCTCAGCTCATGCTGTTTTAATTGGCAATGGGAATCTATTTGTCAAAGGGTGAAGAGTTTATGTGAATGGATAAAGTCTATGATTATTTAAAGAATGATTGAGGTTATTAATGGTAAATGAATAACAGGAAGGTAACATTATTGATTTTTTCCTTAAGGATTACCTTATAGTTACTACACTATTCTATCTAATTTCTCTTCCTCTTGTTTTGTTAAAGTTTTTATAGTTTATATAGGAATTATTTATTTCAATGTTGTTAGCAATTTTCCTTGTTCCCTTTCTTCACTGGGCTCTTTTGCCTGTTGGGGCCCCTGGGCTTACAGAATTCTGTTTTTCCAACTAGGGTTGTAGTTTAGCAATTTTCCTTGTTCCCTTTCCTCCCTGGGCTCTTTTCCCTGTTGGGTCCCCTAGGCTTATAGTATACTGCTTTTCCAACTAGGGTTGTAGCTTAGCAATTTTCCTTGTTCCTTTTCCTCACTGGGCTCTTTTCCCTGTTTAGGCCCCTGGGCTTATAGCATTCTGCTTTTCCAACTAGGGTTGTAGCTTAGCAATTTTCCTTGTTTCCTTTCCTCACAGGGCTCTTTTCCCTGTTGGGGCCCCTGGGCTTATAGAATTCTGCTTTTCCAACTAGGGTTGTAGCTTAGCAATTTTCCTTGTTCCCTTTCCTCACTGGGCTCTTTTCCCTGTTGGGGCCCGTGGGTTTATAGCATTCTGCTTTCCCAACTAGGGTTGTAGCTTAGCAATTTTCCTTGTTCCCTTTCCTCCCTAGGCTCTTTTCCCTGTTGGGGCCCCCGGGCTTATAGCATTCTGCTTTTCCAACTAGGGTTGTAGCTTAGCA
>NC_090740.1:113513005-113515528 GCF_036898095.1 Palaemon carinicauda | reverse complement strand
AATTCTCTCTCTCTCTCTCTCTCTCTCTCTCTCTCTCTCTCTCTCTCTCTCTCTCTCTCTCTCTCTCTGTAAGTGAAAAATTTCCTTTTTCCAAATACATTCAATTGTCGTTTGTTCTTGAAGAAAATTTTAATAGTGGAAATATCTTTAAAAATCACATTTCTCTTAAGTAGGTAGATTACAAAAAGAAAATTTGAAAAGGGGAGAGCATGAAATAAATAATAAGTATTAAAATAGATTTTATTTTAGATCTTAGCTTCAGTCATTATTGTATAATTACCTTCAACCATCCAAGTAGAGGTCATAAAAAGTTCTCTTGAATAACTTACTTTACTTCTTGGTTTTTGTAGACAATCTGTGGTAGATTTTTACTAATTATTGTTATTATTATTAATTGCTAAGCTACAATCCTAGTTGGAAAAGCAGAATGCTATAAGCCCAGGGGCTCCAATAGGGAAAAGAGCCCAATGAGGAAAGGAAACAAGGAAAATTGCTAAGCTACAACCCTAGCTGGAAAAGCAGAATGCTATAAGCCCAGGGACTCGAATAGGGAAAAGAGCCCAGTGAGGAAAGGGACCAAGGAAAATTGCTAAGCTACAACCCTAGTTGGAAAAGCAGAATGCTATAAGCCCAGGGTCCCCAACATGGAAAAGAGCCCATCGAGGAAAGGGAACATGGAAAATTGCTAAGCTACAACCCTAGTTGGAAAAGCAGAATGCTATAAGCCCAGGGGCCCCAACAGGGAAAAGAGCCCAGTGAGGAAAGGGAACATGGAAAATTGCTAACAACATTGAAATAAATAATTCCCATATAAACTATATAAACTTTAACAAAACAAGAGGAAGAGAAATTAGATAGAATAGTGCAGTAACTATAAGGTAATCCTTAAGGAAAAAATCAATATGTTACCTTCCTGTTATTCATTTACCATTAATAACCTCAACCATTCTTTAAATAATCATAGACTTTATCCATTCACATAAACTCTTCACCCTTTGACAAATAGATTCACATTGCCAATTAAAACAGCATAAGCTGAGAACATCAAATATTCCTGTATATCAGAACTAGATTAATTATATCCTCCACCTTTCATCCACTGTCATTAATCTGACCTGTTAGATTATTGCATATAGCAATATGCTGGTCACCCACGCGACCACCAAAAACAAATATTTTCTTCGTGAAATTTCTAAATTGAAATATTCGCTGCTGCCTACATACTCCAACGCTAGTTTTATTTATATAATGCACTGTTGAAAATTTGCATTAAGAAAACGGTAAAAGACTGGTTACATTAATTCCAGGACTTTTGCCGTTTTAAAAACGGTTATATTAAGTGATATTACATTCACACACCCGTAAAAGATAATAACAAAATAATGTAAAATACGGTCGCCTATATTTTAGTGAAATACGGTAATTTGCATTAAGAAAATGGTAAAAGACTGGCAATATTTATTCGAGGACTTTTACGTTTTTAAAAACGGTTATATTGAGTGATATTACATTCACAGACCCGTAAAAGATGATAACAAAATAAGGTAAAATTACAGTCGCTTATATTTTACTGAAATACGGTTGAAAACGGTATACTTTTACGGAGAATTTCTGATAAAAATTACCGTTTCTTTTTTAACAGCGTAGAAACTGTTAACATATCTCAGTATCATATTACATGCGCAGTACATGATCCACATTGCCTTCTAATAAATCCAGAATAATTATTCCATTTCAAATTTTTTATACAGTTATTTCCCTTCAAATAAGGGTTGTGGTGGCCGATGTGATAACGTCCCTGACTGGTGAATGCCAGACTAGGGTTCGAATCCCACTCAAACCTGTTAGTTTCTTTGGTTTTTGCAATCTCACCATCCTTGTGATGTAAGGATGTGAGGTTTGAGGGAGCCTATAGGTCGATCTGCTGAGTCATCAGTAGCCATTGCCTGGCCCTCTGTGGTCCTTGCTTGGTTGGAGAGGGGGCTTGGGCGCTGATCATATGTGTATAGGGTTTAGTCTCTAGGGCATTGTCTTGCTTGCTAGGGCAATGTCACTGTCCCTTGCCTCTGCCATTCATGAGCGGCCTTTAAGCCATTAAAACCTTTATATACAAACGCCTTACATGAATTTTCAAAACACACAATTCATCAAATACTGGTATTCTTTTTTAATACTTTCCATCACATGTCCTACTCCCACGCCTTAATAACTCCAAATTCCTATAAATCCTAAATTCGTCTTTAACATCCTTATCTTTATAAACTGTCCAATTATTCTCCTCACATGTTCCTTTGTATCGTTTTCCTTAGTCAATCTGTACTTCGGGAGCTCTCCCTACACTGTTTAAAACAACCCGTAATTTTAATCGGAAATTCTCAGTAAAAATATACTGTTCTCAGCCGTATTTCAGTAAAATACAAGCGACCTTAATTTTACCCTATATTATTCATATCTCTTACGGGATAGTGACCGTAAAATCACTCCTTTACGTCAATATATCCTTTTTAAAACGGTAAATGCATG
>NC_090740.1:113460505-113498005 GCF_036898095.1 Palaemon carinicauda | reverse complement strand
AATACAGGCGACCGTAATTCTATCTTAGCTTGTTATTATATCTATCTGGTTGGTGACCGTAATATTACTCTTGACGTCAATACATCTGTTTTTAAAACGGTAAATGCCTAGCAAATTTATTATTATTATTATTATTATTATTATTATTATTATTAATTGCTAAGCTACATCCCTAGTTGGAAAAGCAGAATGCTCTAAGCCCAGGGGCTCCAACAGAAAAAATAGCCCAGTAAGGAAAATAAACAAGGAAAAAATAAATATTTTAAGAATAATATTTAAAATAAATATCTCCTATGTAAACTATAAAAACTTTAACAAAACACGAGGAAGAAAAATTAGATAGAATAGTGTGCCCAAGTGTACCCTCAAGCAAGAGAACTCTAACCCAAGATAGTGGAAGACCAATGGTTTGATTTTGGAGTGTCCTTCTCCTAGAAGAGCTGCTAGATTCTTAGATTTTTTGCGGCAAATATTTAAGTATCATATTGTTTTTGTTTGTTGTTTACTTTGATTTCTTGTATATTAATCATATCATCTCCGAGTAAATCTAAAAATAACCTTGACCACAAATACGACGAATTGCGTCAAGGTTTTTATAAAGGTTTTTGGTGTTAGTATTACGATGCACTTCTGGGGATTGCGAAATCCGTGGCATTTCGAAAGCATCTGGTAGGAATTGAGGAGACTAACCAAGGTGTCAAGAACTTCAAAATTTATTTTAAAATTCTCGTACAGTTTAACAGCGTTGTCATTTCAGAATATTAGCATTAAAATTTGTTAATCCATTAACCCATTGTCCAATTGTTCCTAATACGTCATTGTTCTACTTAGACAAGAAAACTCCCTAAGAACACCCGGACATTTCAGTCTGAGAATTGTTATTCCATTCTTTGAGTTTTTGCCTGTTGGGAGATAGGATGTTCTTATTTTTCCGTAAAAAAAAAAAAAAAAAAAAAAAAAAAAAAAAAAAAAAAAACATAGCAAATCCTTTCAGTAGTTGTTTGGAAAAAGAAATTATTGCTGGAATAATATTGCAAAATGTTAGAATTTTTGGGGAAAGCCGGGATATTCTATTAGCTTAAAAGCATTTATTACTTTTGTGTCTGAATACCGGAGAGACAATTGAAAAATAAAGCGCTAATCAACATTAATATCAACATTAACAGTATTTTCTAAGCTACAACCCCTGTTGGAAAAGCAGGATGCTATAAGCCCAAGTGCTCCAACAGGGAAAATAGCCCAGTGAGGAAAGGAAACAAGGAAAATTGAATATTTCAAGGAGTAACAACATTAAAATAAATACATCCGATATAAACTATAAAAACTTTAACAAAACAAGAATAAGAGAAATAAGATGAAATAGTTTGTGCGAGTGTACCCTCAAGCAAGAGAACTCTAACCCAAGACAGTGGGAAACCATGTTAGAGTGGCTATGGCACTACTCAAGACTAGAGAACAATGGCACTGGTAATTCGGCGATGTAGGTGAAGTTTTATTAATTTTACATTGGCATCGATCCCAATCATAACAAAACCAGCTTACGGTCATCCGCAGCTTGTCTATATATAAAGAATGATTCAATGATTATGTCCTTATTTCACTTTTCTCAGTCAGTGGTTTCTGGTAGAGAAAGAATTCGTATACATACAAAAACCTGAACTCTCTCTCTCTCTCTCTCTCTCTCTCTCTCTCTCTCTCTCTCTCTCTCTCTCTCTCTAAGGGGACATTTAATAGAGGCATTCAAAATTATTAAAGGAATAATAAATATAAATTACAGCAATTTATTCACACTCAGCACAAATCAGTGCACAGGTAACAGCTACAAAGTGCAATTAAAAAGATACAACACTTCTCAATGTGGCAATTTCTTTACATACAAAATAGCAAATACTTGGAATAGACTTCCAGCGGATGTAGTAAACATTAACACGTTAAACAAGTTCAAGAAGAAGGTAGACAAGATCATAAAAACTCCCTAAATGCTTAAACTAAATCGCTCTACCAAAGAGCAAATGGAGTCTCCGCCGATGGACTAAAAAAGTCTCTCTCTCTCTCTCTCTCTCTCTCTCTCTCTCTCTCTCTCTCTCTCTCTCTCTCTCTCTCTCTCTCTGGCTAATAACCTTTTTTGGGTTATATTCTCTCCATGCTTATGTTTTTAGCCTTGCTAAACAAGTAAATAATGTTGATAACTTGTTCGTGTTCAAGTGTTTTATTTAAGTATATGTTTGCGTAGCTTTTTTCAATGCTTGCTAATCTGGGTTATGTTTAAGATAACATAGTCAAATGGAAAGAAAAAAAATTGAGCATCAAGCACTGAAATATTACTAACTAGGAAACCACAATATTCTGAGTATGACGGGAATACGTTCACATAAATCATTTAATTTTTCACATATAACGCAACATATCCGAGTTACATAAGCACAAGCAAACGCAAACATTAAATCGTTATTTTTACTCTTTGTACAGCATGTAATTTTATATTGCAATTTCTTTTCCTGTTGATGTATAAATGATATGGAAATAAAAAATCAAGTAAGATTAATATCTTAAGGGAACATTAGGATGATTGAATAAACATATACGCGCAATACATAACCGAGTTACCCACACAAAAGCACAAACACACATACAAACGCAATTTCTTTTCCGGTGGTGGCCGATGTGGTAGCGTCCCTGACTGGTGATCGCCACACTGGGGTTCGAGTCCCTCTCAAACTCGTTAGTTCCTTCGGTCGCTGCAACCTCGCCATCCTTGTGAGCTAAGGATTGGGGGAGTTTGGGGGAGCTTATATGTCTATCTTCTGAGTCATTAGCACCCATTGCCAGGGCCTCCTTGGTCCTAGCTTGGGTAGAGAAGGGGCTTTGACACTGTCCATAAGTATGAGTATATATGGTCAGTCTCTAGGGCATTGTTCTGCTTGATAGGGCAATGTCACTGTCTCTTGCCTCTGTCATTCATTAGCTGCCTTTAAACCTTTAAAAGATAAGTGAGATGGAAATTTCCGTCTGAATGAAGAATCATTTTGTCTTTTCTAGAACCCAAAACATGAAAACTATTTTATCAAATTAGAATATCAAGTTTTTTTCCCACCTAGTCTCAGCTACTTTAGGATTCTCTCTCTCTCTCTCTCTCTCTCTCTCTCTCTCTCTCTCTCTCTCTCTCTCTCTCTCTCTCTCTCTCTCTCTCTCTCAAGGTTCAGTGTCAAATTAGCTTCATAGTTATAAGTCAAACAATGGGTCGCCCTAATGGAAGTAAAGAGGGAGAAAGAGAGCAGAGAATTCGACAAGAGTCTCTTCGTCTGCGTCATAAATTGTTATGCCATTTAACTTTGGGTCCTTGGCCACGTTTTCCTGATCCTACTATACTGTTATTCATAGAATATTCCTAAGATTTTCATATCTCTCTCTCTCTCTCTCTCTCTCTCTCTCTCTCTCTCTCTCTCTCTCTCTCTCTCTCTCTCCACGCTTACCACAAATCTTTCCAGAGGTAATGGACACAAAATTGAAAAGATACATCACTCAATGTGATAATTTCTTTATGTACAAAATAGCTAATACATTGAATAGACTTTCAGGGAATGTAGTGAACAGCAACCCATTAATAAATTTAAGAATAAGTTAGCATTATCATAAAAACTCACTTAAACGTTCAAACCAAATAGGTCTACCCAAGAGCAAATGGGGTCTACCCACATGGACTAGAAAGTCCTTGAGACATCTAAGATTCTTGCTATAAGCCCTTGGGCTTATAGCATCTTGCTTTTCCAACTAGGGTTGTAGCTTGGCTACTAATAATACTAATAATAATAATAATAATAATAATAATAATAATAATAATAATAATAATAATAATATCGATACATTGTTTCGCCAGTAATTTGCTCTAATCAGCTTTTCCAGAAATGTTGGACCGAGATTTTCAGTGAAATAAAGTTATTTCCTTCCTAAATACTATAGTGAGGTAAGGATGATAAAGTCACCCTGATCGTCGTAATTTGGAGGCAATGATGACATATATAACGGTCGATGTCGTTTTAAAAGACATTCCTGTGATAGTTGTGAGGAAAAATAATTAATAGCCAACAGAGTGTAGATAAAATTGATTTAATTTTTATCTCCTATGTACGTAGAGGGTCAGAATATGATGAATTCACTATCCAATAATGACATTTATGACAGTCGATGTCGTTTTAAAAGACATTCCTGGGATAGTTGGGAGGAAAAATCATTAATAGCCAACAGAGTGTAGATAAAGTGGATTTTATTTTTATCTCCTATGTACGTAGAGGGTCAGAATATGATGAAGTCACTATCCAATAATGACATTTAAGACTGTCGATGTCGTTTTAAAAGACATTCTTGTGATAGTTGTGAGGAATTTCATTAATAGCCACCGGAGTGTAGATAAAATAGATTTTTGTTTATCTTCTTTGTACGTGGAGGGTCAGAATATGATGAAGTCACTATCCAATAATGACATTTATGACAGTCGATGTCGTTTTAAAAGACATTCCTGGGATAGTTGGGAGGAAAAATCATTAATAGCCAACAGAGTGTAGATAAAATGGATTTTATTTTTATCTCCTATGTACGTGGAGGGTCAGAATATGATGAAGTCACTATCCAATAATGACATTTATGACGGTCGATGTCGTTTTAAAAAGACATTCCTAGGATAGTTGGGAGGAAACATCATTAATAGCCACCGGAGTGTAGATAAAATAGATTTTTGTTTATCTTCTTTGTACGTAGAGGGTCAGAATATGATGAAGTCACTATCCAATAATGACAATTAAGACGGTCGATGTCGTTTTAAAAGACATTCCTGGGATAGTTGGGAGGAAAAATCATTAATAGCCACCGGAGTGTAGATAAAATAGATTTTTGTTTATCTTCTTTGTACGTAGAGGGTCAGAATATGATGAAGTCACTATCCAATAATGACATTCAAGACGGTCGATGTCGTTTTAAAAGACATTCCTGGGATAGTTGGGAGGAAAAATCATTAATAGCCACCGGAGTGTAGATAAAATAGATTTTTGTTTATCTTCTTTGTACGTAGAGGGTCAGAATATGATGAAGTCACTATCCAATAATGACAATTAAGACAGTCGATGTCGTTTTAAAAGACATTCCTGGGATAGTTGGGAGGAAAAATCATTAATAGCCAACAGAGTGTAGATAAAATAGATTTTTGTTTATCTTCTTTGTACGTAGAGGGTCAGAATATGATGAAGTCACTATCCAATAATGACATTTAAGACGGTCGATGTCGTTTTAAAAGACATTCCTGGGATAGTTGAGAGGAAAAATCATTAATAGCCAACAGAGTGTAGATAAAATAGATTTTTGTTTATCTTCTTTGTACGTACAGGGTCAGAATATGATGAGGTCACTATCCAATAATGACGTTTATGACGGTCGATGTCGTTTTAAAAGACATTCCTGGGATAGTTGGGAGGAAAAATCATTAATAGCCAACAGAGTGTAGATAAAATGGATTTTATTTTTATCTCCTATGTACGTGGAGGGTCAGAATATGATGAAGTCACTATCCAATAATGACATTTATGACGGTCGATGTCGTTTTAAAAGACATTCCTGGGATAGTTGGGAGGAAAAATCATTAATAGCCAACAGAGTGTAGATAAAATGGATTTTATTTTTATCTCCTATGTACGTGGAGGGTCAGAATATGATGAAGTTACTATCCAATAAAGACATTTATGACGGTCGATGTCGTTTTTAAAGGCATTCCTGGGATAGTTGGGAGGAAAAATCATTAATAGCCAACAGAGTGTAGATAAAATTGATTTTATTTTTATCTCCTATGTACGTGGAGGGTCAGAATATGATGAAGTCACTATCCAATAATGACATTTATGACAGTCGATGTCGTTTTAAAAGACATTCCTGGGATAGTTGGGAGGAAAAATCATTAATAGCCAACAGAGTGTAGATAAAATGGATTTTATTTTTATCTCCTATGTACGTGGAGGGTCAGAATATGATGAAGTCACTATCCAATAATGACATTTATGACAGTCGATGTCGTTTTAAAAGACATTCCTGGGATAGTTGGGAGGAAAAATTATTAATAGCCACCGGAGTGTAGATAAAATGGATTTTTGTTTATCTTCTTTGTACGTAGAGGGTCAGAATATGATGAAGTCACTATCCAATAATGACATTTAAGACGGTCGATGTCGTTTTAAAAGACATTCCTGGGATAGTTGGGAGGAAAAATCATTAATAGCCCCCGGAGTGTAGATAAAACAGATTTTTGTTTATCTTCTTTGTACGTAGAGGGTCAGAATATGATGAATTCACTATCCAATAATGACATTTATGACAGTCGATGTCGTTTTAAAAGACATTCCTGGGATAGTTGGGAGGAAAAATTATTAATAGCCAACAGAGTGTAGATAAAATGGATTTTATTTTTATCTCCTATGTACGTAGAGGGTCAGAATATGATGAAGTCACTATCCAATAATGACATTTATGACGGTCGATGTCGTTTTTAAAGACATTCCTGGGATAGTTGGGAGGAAAAATCATTAATAGCCAACAGAGTGTAGATAAAATGGATTTTATTTTTATCTCCTATGTACGTGGAGGGTCAGAATATGATGAAGTCACTATCCAATAATGACATTTATGACGGTTGATGTCGTTTTAAAAGACATTCCTGGGATAGTTGGGAGGAAAAATCATTAATAGCCAACAGAGTGTAGATAAAATGGATTTTATTTTTAACTCCTATGTACGTAGAGGGTCAGAATATGATGAAGTCACTATCCAATAATGACATTTATGACGGTCGATGTCGTTTTCAAAGACATTCCTGGGATAGTTGGGAGGAAAAATCATTAATAGCCAACAGAGTGTAGATAAAATGGATTTTATTTTTATCTCCTATGTACGTAGAGGGTCAGAATATGATGAAGTCACTATCCAATAATGACATTTATGACGGTCGATGTCGTTTTTAAAGACATTAGTGGGATAGTTGGGAGGAAAAATCATTAATAGCCAACAGAGTGTAGATAAAATGGATTTTTTTTTTATCTCCTATGTATGTGGAGGGTCAGAATATGATGAAGTCACTATCCAATAATGACATTTATGACAGTCGATGTCGTTTTAAAAGACATTCCTGGGATAGTTGGGAGGAAAAATCATTAATAGCCAACAGAGTGTAGATAAAATGGATTTTATTTTTATCTCCTATGTACGTAGAGGGTCAGAATATGATGAAGTCACTATCCAATAATGACATTTATGACGGTCGATGTCGTTTTAAAAGACATTCCTGGGATAGTTGGGAGGAAAAATCATTAATAGCCAACAGAGTGTAGATAAAATGGATTTTATTTTTATCTCCTATGTACGTGGAGGGTCAGAATATGATGAAGTCACTATCCAATAATGACATTTATGACAGTCGATGTCGTTTTAAAAGACATTCCTGGGATAGTTGGGAGGAAAAATCATTAATAGCCAACAGAGTGTAGATAAAATGGATTTTATTTTTATCTCCTATGTACGTAGAGGGTCAGAATATGATGAAGTCACTATCCAATAATGACTTTTAAGACGGTCGATGTTGTTTTAAAAGACATTCCTGGGATAGTTGGGAGGAAAAATCATTAATAGCCAACAGAGTGTAGATAAAATGGATTTTATTTTTATCTCCTATGTACGTGGAGGGTCAGAATATGATGAAGTTACTATCCAATAAAGACATTTATGACGGTCGATGTCGTTTTTAAAGACATTCCTGGGATAGTTGGGAGGAAAAATCATTAATAGCCAACAGAGTGTAGATAAAATGGATTTTATTTTTATCTCCTATGTACGTGGAGGGTCAGAATATGATGAAGTCACTATCCAATAATGACATTTATGACGGTCGATGTCGTTTTAAAAGACATTCCTAGGATAGTTGGGAGGAAACATCATTAATAGCCACCGGAGTGTAGATAAAATAGATTTTTGTTTATCTTCTTTGTACGTAGAGGGTCAGAATATGATGAAGTCACTATCCAATAATGACATTTATGACGGTCGATGTCGTTTTAAAAGACCTTCCTGGGATAGTTGGGAGGAAAAATCATTAATAGCCAACAGAGTGTAGATAAAATGGATTTTATTTTTATCTCCTATGTACGTAGAGGGTCAGAATATGATGAAGTCACTATCCAATAATGACATTTATGACGGTCGATGTCGTTTTTAAAGACATTCCTGGGATAGTTGGGAGGAAAAATCATTAATAGCCAACAGAGTGTAGATAAAATGGATTTTATTTTTATCTCCTATGTACGTGGAGGGTCAAAATATGATGAAGTCACTATCCAATAATGACATTTATGACAGTCGATGTCATTTTAAAAGACATTCCTGGGATAGTTGGGAGGAAAAATCATTAATAGCCAACAGAGTGTAGATAAAATGGATTTTATTTTTATCTCCTATGTACGTGGAGGGTCAGAATATGATGAAGTCACTATCCAATAATGACATTTATGACGGTCGATGTCGTTTTTAAAGAAATTCCTGGGATAGTTGGGAGGAAAAATCATTAATAGCCAACAGAGTGTAGATAAAATGGATTTTATTTTTATCTCTTATGTACGTGGAGGGTCAGAATATGATGAAATCACTATCCAATAATGACATTTATGACAGTCGATGTCGTTTTAAAAGACATTCCTGGGATAGTTGGGAGGAAAAATCATTAATAGCCAACAGAGTGTAGATAAAATGGATTTTATTTTTATCTCCTATGTACGTAGAGGGTCAGAATATGATGAAGTCACTATCCAAAAATGACATTTATGACGGTCGATGTCGTTTTAAAAGACATTCCTGGGATAGTTGGGAGGAAAAATCATTAATAGCCAACAGAGTGTAGATAAAATGGATTTTATTTTTATCTCCTATGTACGTGGAGGGTCAGAATATGATGAAGTCACTATCCAATAATGACATTTATGACAGTCGATGTCGTTTTAAAAGACATTCCTGGGATAGTTGGGAGGAAAAATCATTAATAGCCAACAGAGTGTAGATAAAATGGATTTTATTTTTATCTCCTATGTACGTGGAGGGTCAGAATATGATGAAGTCACTATCCAATAATGACATTTATGACAGTCGATGTCGTTTTAAAAGACATTCCTGGGATAGTTGGGAGGAAAAATCATTAATAGCCAACAGAGTGTAGATAAAATGGATTTTTGTTTATCTTCTTTGTACGTAGAGGGTCAGAATATGATGAAGTCACTATCCAATAATGACATTTAAGACGGTCGATGTCGTTTTAAAAGACATTCCTGGGATAGTTGGGAGGAAAAATCATTAATAGCCCCCTGAGTGTAGATAAAACAGATTTTTGTTTATCTTCTTTGTACGTAGAGGGTCAGAATATGATGAATTCACTATCCAATAATGACATTTATGACAGTCGATGTCGTTTTAAAAGACATTCCTGGGATAGTTGGGAGGAAAAATTATTAATAGCCAACAGAGTGTAGATAAAATGGATTTTATTTTTATCTCCTATGTACGTAGAGGGTCAGAATATGATGAAGTCACTATCCAATAATGACATTTATGACAGTCGATGTCGTTTTAAAAGACATTCCTGGGATAGTTGGGAGGAAAAATCATTAATAGCCACCAGAGTGTAGATAAAATGGATTTTATTTTTATCTCCTATGTACGTAGAGGGTCAGAATATGAGGAAGTCACTATCCAATAATGACATATAAGACTGTTGATGTCGTTTTAAAAGACATTCTTGTGATAGTTTTGAGGAAAAATCATTAATAGCCACCGGAGTGTAGATAAAATAGATTTTTGTTTATCTTCTTTGTACGTGGAGGGTCAGAATATGATGAAGTCACTATCCAATAATGACATTTAAGACTGTCGATGTCGTTTTAAAAGACATTCTTGTGATAGTTGTGAGGAAAAATCATTAATAGCCACCGGAGTGTAGATAAAATAGATTTTTGTTTATCTTCTTTGTACGTGGAGGGTCAGAATATGATGAAGTCACTATCCAATAATGACATTTAAGACGGTCGATGTCGTTTTAAAAGACATTCCTGGGAGAGTTGGGAGGAAAAATCATTAATAGCCACCTGAGTGTAGATAAAATGGATTTTATTTTTATCTCCTATGTACGTAGAGGGTCAGAATATGATGAAGTCACTATCCAATAATGACATTTAAGACGGTCGATGTCGTTTTAAAAGACATTCCTGGGATAGTTGGGAGGAAAAATCATTAATAGCCAACAGAGTGTAGATAAAATGGATTTTATTTTTATCTCCTATGTACGTGGAGGGTCAGAATATGATGAAGTCACTATCCAATAATGACATTTATGACGGTCGATGTCGTTTTAAAAGACATTCCTGGGATAGTTTGGAGGAAAAATCATTAATAGCCACCGGAGTGTAGATAAAATAGATTTTTGTTTATCTTCTTTGTACGTAGAGGGTCAGAATATGATGAAGTCACTATCCAATAATGACAATTAAGACGGTCGATGTCGTTTTAAAAGACATTCCTGGGATAGTTGGGAGGAAAAATCATTAATAGCCACCGGAGTGTAGATAAAATAGATTTTTGTTTATCTTCTTTGTACGTAGAGGGTCAGAATATGATGAAGTCACTATCCAATAATGACAATTAAGACGGTCGATGACGTTTTAAAAGACATTCCTGGGATAGTTGGGAGGAGAATCTTTAATAGCCAAGAGAGTGTAGATAAAATGGATTTTATTTTTATCTCCTATGTACGTGGAGGGTCAGAATATGATGAAGTCACTATCCAATAATGACATTTATGACGGTCGATGTCGTTTTAAAAGACATTCCTGGGATAGTTGGGAGGAAAAATCATTATTAGCCAACAGAGTGTAGATAAAATGGATTTTATTTTTATATCCTATGTACGTGGAGGGTCAGAATATGATGAAGTTACTATCCAATAAAGACATTTATGACGGTCGATGTCGTTTTAAAAGACATTCCTAGGATAGTTGGGAGGAAAAATCATTAATAGCCAACAGAGTGTAGATAAAATGGATTTTATTTTTATCTCCTATGTACGTAGAGGGTCAGAATATGATGAAGTCACTATCCAATAATGACTTTTATGACGGTCGATGTTGTTTTAAAAGACATTCCTGGGATAGTTGGGAGGAAAAATCATTAATAGCCAACAGAGTGTAGATAAAATGGATTTTATTTTTATCTCCTATGTACGTGGAGGGTCAGAATATGATGAAGTTACTATCCAATAAAGACATTTATGACGGTCGATGTCGTTTTTAAAGACATTCCTGGGATAGTTGGGAGGAAAAATCATTAATAGCCAACAGAGTGTAGATAAAATGGATTTTATTTTTATCTCCTATGTACGTGGAGGGTCAGAATATGATGAAGTCACTATCCAATAATGACATTTATGACGGTCGATGTCGTTTTAAAAGACATTCCTAGGATAGTTGGGAGGAAACATCATTAATAGCCACCGGAGTGTAGATAAAATAGATTTTTGTTTATCTTCTTTGTACGTAGAGGGTCAGAATATGATGAAGTCACTATCCAATAATGACATTTATGACGGTCGATGTCGTTTTAAAAGACATTCCTGGGATAGTTGGGAGGAAAAATCATTAATAGCCAACAGAGTGTAGATAAAATGGATTTTATTTTTATCTCCTATGTACGTAGAGGGTCAGAATATGATGAAGTCACTATCCAATAATGACATTTATGACGGTCGATGTCGTTTTTAAAGACATTCCTGGGATAGTTGGGAGGAAAAATCATTAATAGCCAACAGAGTGTAGATAAAATGGATTTTATTTTTATCTCCTATGTACGTGGAGGGTCAAAATATGATGAAGTCACTATCCAATAATGACATTTATGACAGTCGATGTCGTTTTAAAAGACATTCCTGGGATAGTTGGGAGGAAAAATCATTAATAGCCAACAGAGTGTAGATAAAATGGATTTTATTTTTATCTCCTATGTACGTGGAGGGTCAGAATATGATGAAGTCACTATCCAATAATGACATTTATGACGGTCGATGTCGTTTTTAAAGACATTCCTGGGATAGTTGGGAGGAAAAATCATTAATAGCCAACAGAGTGTAGATAAAATGGATTTTATTTTTATCTCTTATGTACGTGGAGGGTCAGAATATGATGAAATCACTATCCAATAATGACATTTATGACAGTCGATGTCGTTTTAAAAGACATTCCTGGGATAGTTGGGAGGAAAAATCATTAATAGCCAACAGAGTGTAGATAAAATGGATTTTATTTTTATCTCCTATGTGCGTAGAGGGTCAGAATATGATGAAGTCACTATCCAAAAATGACATTTATGACGGTCGATGTCGTTTTAAAAGACATTCCTGGGATAGTTGGGAGGAAAAATCATTAATAGCCAACAGAGTGTAGATAAAATGGATTTTATTTTTATCTCCTATGTACGTGGAGGGTCAGAATATGATGAAGTCACTATCCAATAATGACATTTATGACAGTCGATGTCGTTTTAAAAGACATTCCTGGGATAGTTGGGAGGAAAAATCATTAATAGCCAACAGAGTGTAGATAAAATGGATTTTATTTTTATCTCCTATGTACGTGGAGGGTCAGAATATGATGAAGTCACTATCCAATAATGACATTTATGACAGTCGATGTCGTTTTAAAAGACATTCCTGGGATAGTTGGGAGGAAAAATCATTAATAGCCAACAGAGTGTAGATAAAATGGATTTTTGTTTATCTTCTTTGTACGTAGAGGGTCAGAATATGATGAAGTCACTATCCAATAATGACATTTAAGACGGTCGATGTCGTTTTAAAAGACATTCCTGGGATAGTTGGGAGGAAAAATCATTAATAGCCCCCTGAGTGTAGATAAAACAGATTTTTGTTTATCTTCTTTGTACGTAGAGGGTCAGAATATGATGAATTCACTATCCAATAATGACATTTATGACAGTCGATGTCGTTTTAAAAGACATTCCTGGGATAGTTGGGAGTAAAAATTATTAATAGCCAACAGAGTGTAGATAAAATGGATTTTATTTTTATCTCCTATGTACGTAGAGGGTCAGAATATGATGAAGTCACTATCCAATAATGACATTTATGACAGTCGATGTCGTTTTAAAAGACATTCCTGGGATAGTTGGGAGGAAAAATCATTAATAGCCACCAGAGTGTAGATAAAATGGATTTTATTTTTATCTCCTATGTACGTAGAGGGTCAGAATATGAGGAAGTCACTATCCAATAATGACATATAAGACTGTTGATGTCGTTTTAAAAGACATTCTTGTGATAGTTTTGAGGAAAAATCATTAATAGCCACCGGAGTGTAGATAAAATAGATTTTTGTTTATCTTCTTTGTACGTGGAGGGTCAGAATATGATGAAGTCACTATCCAATAATGACATTTAAGACTGTCGATGTCGTTTTAAAAGACATTCTTGTGATAGTTGTGAGGAAAAATCATTAATAGCCACCGGAGTGTAGATAAAATAGATTTTTGTTTATCTTCTTTGTACGTGGAGGGTCAGAATATGATGAAGTCACTATCCAATAATGACATTTAAGACGGTCGATGTCGTTTTAAAAGACATTCCTGGGAGAGTTGGGAGGAAAAATCATTAATAGCCACCTGAGTGTAGATAAAATGGATTTTATTTTTATCTCCTATGTACGTAGAGGGTCAGAATATGATGAAGTCACTATCCAATAATGACATTTAAGACGGTCGATGTCGTTTTAAAAGACATTCCTGGGATAGTTGGGAGGAAAAATCATTAATAGCCAACAGAGTGTAGATAAAATGGATTTTATTTTTATCTCCTATGTACGTGGAGGGTCAGAATATGATGAAGTCACTATCCAATAATGACATTTATGACGGTCGATGTCGTTTTAAAAGACATTCCTGGGATAGTTTGGAGGAAAAATCATTAATAGCCACCGGAGTGTAGATAAAATAGATTTTTGTTTATCTTCTTTGTACGTAGAGGGTCAGAATATGATGAAGTCACTATCCAATAATGACAATTAAGACGGTCGATGTCGTTTTAAAAGACATTCCTGGGATAGTTGGGAGGAAAAATCATTAATAGCCACCGGAGTGTAGATAAAATAGATTTTTGTTTATCTTCTTTGTACGTAGAGGGTCAGAATATGATGAAGTCACTATCCAATAATGACAATTAAGACGGTCGATGACGTTTTAAAAGACATTCCTGGGATAGTTGGGAGGAGAATCTTTAATAGCCAAGAGAGTGTAGATAAAATGGATTTTATTTTTATCTCCTATGTACGTGGAGGGTCAGAATATGATGAAGTCACTATCCAATAATGACATTTATGACGGTCGATGTCGTTTTAAAAGACATTCCTGGGATAGTTGGGAGGAAAAATCATTATTAGCCAACAGAGTGTAGATAAAATGGATTTTATTTTTATATCCTATGTACGTGGAGGGTCAGAATATGATGAAGTTACTATCCAATAAAGACATTTATGACGGTCGATGTCGTTTTAAAAGACATTCCTAGGATAGTTGGGAGGAAAAATCATTAATAGCCAACAGAGTGTAGATAAAATGGATTTTATTTTTATCTTCTATGTACGTGGAGGGTCAGAATATGATGAAGTCACTGTCCAATAATGACATTTATGACAGTCGATGTCGTTTTAAAAGACATTCCTGGGATAGTTGGGAGGAAAAATCATTAATAGCCAACAGAGTGTAGATAAAATGGATTTTATTTTTATCTCCTATGTACGTAGAGGGTCAGAATATGATGAAGTCACTATCCAATAATGACATTTATGACGGTCGATGTCGTTTTAAAAGACATTCCTGGGATAGTTGGGAGGAAAAAACATTAATAGCCAACAGAGTGTAGATAAAATGGATTTTATTTTTATCTCCTATGTACGTGGAGGGTCAGAATATGATGAAGTCACTATCCAATAATGACATTTATGACAGTCGATGTCGTTTTAAAAGACATTCCTGGGATAGTTGGGAGGAAAAATCATTAATAGCCAACAGAGTGTAGATAAAATGGATTTTATTTTTATCTCCTATGTACGTGGAAGGTCAGAATATGATGAAGTCACTATCCAATAATGACATTTATGACAGTCGATGTCGTTTTAAAAGACATTCCTGGGATAGTTGGGAGGAAAAATCATTAATAGCCAACAGAGTGTAGATAAAATGGATTTTTGTTTATCTTCTTTGTACGTAGAGGGTCAGAATATGATGAAGTCACTATCCAATAATGACATTTATGACGGTTGATGTCGTTTTAAAAGACATTCCTGGGATAGTTGGGAGAAAAAATCATTAATAGCCACCGGAGTGTAGATAAAACAGATTTTTGTTTATCTTCTTTGTACGTACAGGGTCAGAATATGATGAAGTCACTATCCAATAATGACATTTATGACAGTCGATGTCGTTTTAAAAGACATTCCTGGGATAGTTGGGAAGAAAAATCAATAATAGCCAACAGAGTGTAGATAAAATGGATTTCATTTTTATCTCTTATGTACGTGGAGGGTCAGAATATGATGAAGTCACTATCCAATAATGACATTTATGACAGTCGATGTCGTTTTGAAAGACATTCCTGGGATAGTTGGGAGGAAAAATCATTAATAGCCAACAGAGTGTAGATAAAATAGATTTTTGTTTATCTTCTTTGTACGTACAAGGTCAGAATATGATGAAGTCACTATCCAATAATGACATTTATGACAGTCGATGTCGTTTTAAAAGACATTCCTGGGATAGTTGGGAAGAAAAATCAATAATAGCCAACAGAGTGTAGATAAAATGGATTTCATTTTTATCTCCTATGTACATGGAGGGTCAGAATATGATGAAGTCACTATCCAATAATGACATTTATGACAGTCGATGTCGTTTTAAAAGACATTCCTGGGATAGTTGGGAGGAAAAATCATTAATAGCCACCAGAGTGTAGATAAAATGGATTTTATTTTTATCTCCTATGTACGTAGAGGGTCAGAATATGATGAATTCACTATCCAATAATGACATTTATGACAGTCGATGTCGTTTTAAAAGACATTCCTGGGATAGTTGGGAGGAAAAATCATTAATAGCCACCAGAGTGTAGATGAAATGGATTTTATTTTTATCTCCTATGTACGTAGAGGGTCAGAATATGATGAAGTCACTATCCAATAATGACATTTAAGACTGTTGATGTCGTTTTAAAAGACATTCTTGTGATAGTTGTGAGGAAAAATCATTAATAGCCACCGGAGTGTAGATAAAATAGATTTTTTTTTATCTTCTTTGTACGTAGAGGGTCAGAATATGATGAAGTCACTATCCAATAATGATATTTAAGACGGTCGATGTCGTTTTAAAAGACATTCCTGGGATAGTTGGGAGGAAAAATCATTAATAGCCACCAGAGTGTAGATAAAATGGATTTTATTTTTATCTCCTATGTATGTAAAGGGTCAGAATATGATGAAGTCACAATCCAATAATGACATTTAAGACTGTCGATGTCGTTTTAAAAGACATTCTTGTGATAGTTGTGAGGAAAAATCATTAATAGCCACCGGAGTGTAGATAAAATAGATTTTTGTTTATCTTCTTTGTACGTAGAGGGTCAGAATATGATGAAGTCACTATCCAATAATGACATTTAAGACGGTCGATGTCGTTTTAAAAGACATTCCTGGGATAGTTGGGAGGAAAAATCATTAATAGCCAACAGAGTGTAGATAAAATGGATTTTATTTTTATCTCCTATGTACTTGGAGGGTCAGAATATGATGAAGTCACTATCCAATAATGACATTTATGACGGTCGATGTCGTTTTAAAAGACATTCCTGGGATAGTTGGGAGGGAAAATCATTAATAGCCAACAGAGTGTAGATAAAATGGATTTCATTTTTATCTCCTATGTACGTGGAGGGTCAGAATATGATGAAGTCACTATCCAATAATGACATTTATGACGGTCGATGTCGTTTTAAAAGACATTCCTGGGATAGTTGTGAGGAAAAATCATTAATAGCCAACAGAGTGTAGATAAAATGGATTTTATTTTTATCTCCTATGTACGTAGAGGGTCAGAATATGATGAACTTACTATCCAATAAAGACATTTATGACGGTCGATGTCGTTTTAAAAGACATTCCTGGGATAGTTGGGAGGAAAAATCATTAATAGCCAACAGAGTGTAGATAAAATGGATTTTATTTTTATCTCCTATGTACGTGGAAGGTCAGAATATGATGAAGTCACTATCCAATAATGACATTTATGACAGTCGATGTCGTTTCAAAAGACATTTCTGGGATAGTTGGGAGGAAAAATCATTAATAGCCAACAGAGTGTAGATAAAATTGATTTTATTTTTATCTCCTATGTACGTGGAGGGTCAGAATATGATGAAGTCACTATCCAATAATGACATTTATGACAGTCGATGTCGTTTTAAAAGACATTCCTGGGATAGTTGGGAGGAAAAATCATTAATAGCCAACAGAGTGTAGATAAAATGGATTTTTGTTTATCTTCTTTGTACGTAGAGGGTCAGAATATGATGAAGTCACTATCCAATAATGACATTTATGACGGTCGATGTCGTTTTAAAAGACATTCCTGGGATAGTTGGGAGGAAAAATCATTAATAGCCACCGGAGTGTAGATAAAACAGATTTTTGTTTATCTTCTTTGTACGTAGAGGGTCAGAATATGATGAAGTCACTATCCAATAATGACCTTTATGACAGTCGATGTCGTTTTAAAAGACATTCCTGGGATAGTTGGGAGGAAAAATCAATAATAGCCAACAGAGTGTAGATAAAATGGATTTTATTTTTATCTCCTATGTACGTGGAGGGTCAGAATATGATGAATTCACAATCCAATAATGACATTTATGACGGTCGATGTCGTTTTAAAAGACATTCCTGGGATAGTTGGGAGGAAAAATTATTAATAGCCAACAGAGTGTAGATAAAATATATTTTTGTTTATCTTCTTTGCACGTACAGGGTCAGAATATGATGAAGTCACTATCCAATAATGACATTTAAGATGGTCGATGTCGTTTTAAAAGACATTCCTGGGATAGTTGGGAGGAAAAATCATTAATAGCCAACAGAGTGTAGATAAAATGGATTTTATTTTTATCTCCTATGTACGTAGAGGGTCAGAATATGATGAAGTCACTATCCAATAATGACATTTAAGACTGTCCATGTCGTTTTAAAAGACATTCTTGTGATAGTTGTGAGGAAAAATCATTAATAGCCACCGGATTGTAGATAAAATAGATTTTTGTTTATCTTCTTTGTACGTAGAGGGTCAGAATATGATGAAGTCACCATCCAATAATGACATTTATGACAGTCGATGTCGTTTTAAAAGACATTCCTGGGATAGTTGGGAGGAAAAATCATTAATAGCCAACAGAGTGTAGATAAAATGGATTTTTGTTTATCTTCTTTGTACGTAGAGGGTCAGAATATGATGAAGTCACTATCCAATAATGACATTTATGACAGTCGATGTCGTTTTAAAAGACATTCCTGGGATAGTTGGGAGGAAAAATCATTAATAGCCAACAGAGTGTAGATAAAATGGATTTTATTTTTATCTCCTACGTACGTGGAGGGTCAGAATATGATGAAGTCACTATCCAATAATGACATTTATGACAGTCGATGTCGTTTTAAAAGACATTCCTGGGATAGTTGGGAGGAAAAATCATTAATAGCCAACAGAGTGTAGATAAAATGGATTTTATTTTTATCTCCTATGTACGTGGAGGGTCAGAATATGATGAAGTCACTATCCAATTATGACATTTATGACAGTCGATGTCGTTTTAAAAGACATTCCTGGGATAGTTGGGAGGAAAAATCATTAATAGCCAACAGAGTGTAGATAAAATAGATTTTTGTTTATCTTCTTTGTACATAGAGGGTCAGAATATGATGAAGTCACTATCCAATAATGACATTTAAGACGGTCGATGTCGTTTTAAAAGACATTCCTGGGATAGTTGGGAGGAAAATCATTAATAGCCAACAGAGTGTAGATAAAACAGATTTTTGTTTATCTTCTTTGTACGTAGAGGGTCAGAATATGATGAAGTCACTATCCAATAATGACATTTTTGACAGTCGATGTCGTTTTAAAAGACATTCCTGGGTTAGTTGGGAGGAAAAATCATTAATAGCCAACAGAGTGTAGATAAAATGGATTTTATTTTTATCTCCTATTTACGTGGAGGGTCAGAATATGATGAAGTCACTATCCAATAATGACATTTAAGACGGTCGATGTCGTTTTAAAAGACATTCCTGGGATAGTTGGGAGGAAAAATCATTAATAGCCAACAGAGTGTAGATAAAATAGATTTTATTTTTATCTCCTATGTACGTGGAGGGTCAGAATATGATGAAGTCACTATCCAATAATGACATTTAAGATGGTCGATGTCGTTTTAAAAGACATTCCTGGGATAGTTGGGAGGAAAAATCATTAATAGCCAACAGAGTGTAGATAAAATGGATTTTATTTTTATCTCCTATGTACGTGGAGGGTCAGAATATGATGAAGTCTCTATCCAATAATGACATTTAAGACGGTCGATGTCGTTTTAAAAGACATTCCTGGGATAGTTGGGAGGAAAAATCATTAATAGCCAACAGAGTGTAGATAAAATGGATTTTATTTTTATCTCCTATGTACGTGGAGGGTCAGAATATGATGAAGTCACTATCCAATAATGACATTTAAGACGGTCGATGTCGTTTTAAAAGACATTCCTGGGATAGTTGGGAGGAAAAATCATTAATAGCCAACAGAGTGTAGATAAAATGGATTTTATTTTTATCTCCTATGTACGTGGAGGGTCAGAATATGATGAAGTCACTATCCAATAATGACATTTAAGATGGTCGATGTCGTTTTAAAAGACATTCCTGGGATAGTTGGGAGGAAAAATCATTAATAGCCAACAGAGTGTAGATAAAATGGATTTTATTTTTATCTCCTATGTACGTGGAGGGTCAGAATATGATGAAGTCACTATCCAATAATGACATTTAAGACGGTCGATGTCGTTTTAAAAGACATTCCTGGGATAGTTGGGAGGAAAAATCATTAATAGCCAACAGAGTGTAGATAAAATGGATTTTATTTCTATCTCCTATGTACGTGGAGGGTCAGAATATGATGAAGTCACTATCCAATAATGACATTTATGACAGTCGATGTCGTTTTAAAAGACATTCCTGGGATAGTTGGGAGGAAAAATCATTAATAACCACCGGAGTGTAGATAAAATAGATTTTTGTTTATCTTCTTTGTACGTAAATGGTCAGAATATGATGAAGTCACTATCCAATAATGACATTTATGACGGTCGATGTCGTTTTAAAAGACATTCCTAGGATAGTTGGGATGAAAAATCATTAATAGCCAACAGAGTGTAGATAAAATGGATTTTATTTTTATCTCTTATGTACGTGGAGGGTCAGAATATGATGAAGTCACTATCCAATAATGACATTTATGACGGTCGATGTTGTTTTAAAAGACATTCCTGGGATAGTTGGGAGGAAAAATCATTAATAGCCACCGGAGTGTAGATAAAATAGATTTTTGTTTATCTTCTTTGTACGTAGAGGGTCAGAATATGATGAAGTCACTATCCAATTATGACATTTATGACGGTTGATGTCGTTTTAAAAGACATTCCTGGGATAGTTGGGAGGAAAAATCATTAATAGCCACCGGAGTGTAGATAAAATAGATTTTTGTTTATCTTCTTTGTACGTAGAGGGTCAGTATATGATGAAGTCACTATCCAATAATGACATTTATGACAGTCGATGTCGTTTTAAAAGACATTCCTGGGATAGTTGGGAGGAAAAATCATTAATAGCCAACAGAGTGTAGATAAAATGGATTTTATTTTTATCTCCTATGTACGTGGAGGGTCAGAATATGATGAAGTCACTATCAAATAATGACATTTATGACAGTCGATGTCGTTTTAAAAGACATTCCTGGGATAGTTGGGAGGAAAAATCATTAATAGCCACCGGAGTGTAGATAAAATAGATTTTTGTTTATCTTCTTTGTACGTAGAGGGTCAGAATATGATGAAGTCACTATCCAATAATGACATTTATGACAGTCGATGTCGTTTTAAAAGACATTCCTGGGATAGTTGGGAGGAAAAATCATTAATAGCCAACAGAGTGTAGATAAAATGGATTTCATTTTTATCTCCTATGTACGTGGAGGGTCAGAATATGATGAAGTCACTATCCAATAATGACATTTAAGACGGTCGATGTCGTTTTCAAAGACATTTCTGGGATAGTTGGGAGGAAAAATCATTAATAGCCAACAGAGTGTAGATAAAATGGATTTTATTTTTATCTCCTATGTACGTGGAGGGTCAGAATATGCTGAAGTCACTATCCAATAATGACATTTATGACAGTCGATGTCATTTTAAGAGATATTCCTGGGATAGTTGGGAGGAAAAATCATTAATAGCCACCAGAGTCTAGATAAAACAGATTTTTTTTATCTTCTTTGTACGTAGAGGGTCAGAATATGATGAAGTCACTATCCAATAATGACATTTAAGACGGTCGATGTCGTTTTAAAAGACATTCCTGGGATAGTTGGGAGGAAAAATCATTAATAGCCACCGGAGTGTAGATAAAATAGATTTTTGTTTATCTTCTTTGTACGTAGAGGGTCAGAATATGATGAAGTCACTATCCAATAATGACATTTATGACGGTTGATGTCGTTTTAAAAGACATTCCTGGGATAGTTGGGAGGAAAAATCATTAATAGCCACCGGAGTGTAGATAAAATAGATTTTTGTTTATCTTCTTTGTACGTAGAGGGTCAGAATATGATGAAGTCACTATCCAATAATGACATTTATGACAGTCGATGTCGTTTTAAAAGACATTCCTGGGATAGTTGGGAGGAAAAATCATTAATAGCCACCAGGGTGTGGATAGGGATTTTTTTTATCTCTTATGTACATAGAGGGTCAGAATATGATGATGTCACTATCCTAGGTGGTAGTTGGATGTTTGAACTTCTCTGAAAATAGGGATAGGTGATTTCCGGTTTTACATTTAATTCCTGTAATTATAACCTGACCATAGACATAAATTCATCGTTATAGTAGCTTCATTATTTCATCTACATCATCCTCTCCTCCTATGCCTATCGACGCAAAGGCCCTCGCTCAGATTTCGCGAGTCGTCTCTATCTTGAGCTTTTAAATCAATGCTTCTCCATTCATCATCTCATATTTCCCGCCTCATAGTCCTCAGCCATGTAAGCCTGGGTCTTCCAACTCTTCTAGTACCTTGTGGAGCCCATTTAAATGTTTGGTGAACTAAAATTCTCTTGGGGTGTACGGAGAGCATACCCAAACCGTCTCATTTTACCCTTCATCATGATCTCATCCACATATGGCACTGGAGTAATCTCTCTTATAGTTTTATTTCTAATCCTGTCCTGCTACTATCAAAAGCTTCGAAATAGAATATCTCAGAAGTAAATCAAGCCCCTGCACATATATGATTTTAATGTCATGAATCTGAAGGCATCACTTGGATTCTCTCACGGTAACAAATTTACCCCTCCTGCTCTTGACAGCAAAATTCAATTGATAATACGTTCTAGAAGTGATAATAGAGGTTCCAACCTCCACATAATCCCTGGAAGAAATGGTGAGCATGGAATGTCTATTCATATATTTTCACAAATATATTCTAGTTTTTATATCAATATAAGCATAATGGGCTTATTTTTTTTTAAATACTATCTTATGTGAGGGATGGTTCCTACAGATGGTGATTATGAGAGAACTGTGACAATGTTGACAAGACAAAAGCCTCACATCTGCTGCTAAGATTGCTGAGATCATTACCGAGAAGTGTCCTTTGTTGCAGGGCTGCTGCAATTATCAGGGCTCGAACAATCCATGAGAATAATCTATAACACTATCTTAATCTATAACACTTTCCTCATGCCCAAATATTCATGGGCACTTGGAGATACACTTGAATTGGAAATGATAATAATAAAAACCCTTCACGAACGTAGTCTGGAATAGAGCAACTGTGAAAACTAAACTAATCCAGTCATCAAAACTTTCAGAGCGATGATATACTGTCGTTCAGTTTATGACAGCAATAACCATATGATTCACAAGAGGGTCATGAACGAGAGCAACTGTGAAAACTAAACTAATCCAGTCATCAAAACTTTCAGAGCGATGATGTACTGTCGGACAGTTAATGGGAGCAATAGTAACCACTTAACAGTCTCTCACTCTTATCAGTGTGACCACTTAACAGTCTCTCACTCTTATCAGAGTGACCACTTAACAGTCTCTCACTCTTATCAGAGTGACCACTTAACAGTCACTCACTTCTTACAAAATGTAACAACTTCTCCCTTCTAATCAATGTTACTATATTCGTATCTTAATAGTTGAGGAGGATTTAACATAATCCCATTCATTAAAATAATGAATCATGAAGGTCTCAGAATGTTTTGGATTTAAAGGTTGGAAATACTTTTATTATTATTATTATTATTATTATTATTATTATTATTATTATTATTATTATTATTATTATTATTATTATTATTATTATTATTTGAACTTACAATTAGGAATCAGCAAATAAAAAAAAAGGTATAAGTAATAACTCAATCACAAATTCTACTTCGAAAGATCAAAAGGTCAATATGAGAGAGAGAGAGAGAGAGAGAGAGAGAGAGAGAGAGAGAGAGAGAGAGAGAGAGAGATCTAAAACCTATTTCGATAACACCCTGATTCTTAAAGTAGCATTTTACTTATATTACGAGCATCTGTAATTCAGTTCATAATGCAAAACTAAATAGCCTCAATTGCCCACTATTTAAGTCTTCGTGCACCAGAGCACTAATGGAATTTCCATGTTGGATAAACATATCCTTCATGAATATATCATCTAAATATTATGAAAATACTGATGATTATATAAGCTACAGATTAATATCCTGATGATGAAACCTGGACATATATTTGTATTTACAGTTGTGTTGCTGACTTTATCTCTTATCAGAAGTGTTACAAAAAATGTGAAATACTAAAATGAATAGGGATATATGTATATATATATATATATATATATATATATATATATATATATATATATATATATATATATATATATATATATATTTATATATATACATATATAAATATAAATATATATATGGATATATACATATATATATATATATATATATATATATATATATATATATATATATATATATATATATATATATATATATATATATATATATATATATATATATATATATATATATATATATATATATGTATACATCCATATATATATATATATATATATATATATATATATATATATATATATATTTATATATATATATATATATATATATATATGTGTGTGTGTGTGTATATATATATATATATATATATATATGCCCCCTGTGGCCGCGGGGGCATATAAAAAATTAGAATAGCGCCAACGTTATCCCTGCGTGTCGTAAGAGGCGACTAAAAGGGACGGGACGAGGGGGCTGGGAACCCCCTCTCCTGTAAAAAATTCCTGCGAGACATCGACAAGGAGATGGAGCTGGGGGGAGAGTGACTGCTCCCCGCACTCTAGTTTTGGGGTGTTTGAATGTGCGTGGATGTAGTACGATAGAGAGTAAAAGATGTGAGATTGGAAGTATGTTTAGAAGTAGAAGGATGGATGTATTGGCCTTGTGTGAGACAAAGATGAAAGGAAAGGGTGAAGTGATGTTTGGTGAAATGTCTGGTAGAGTGTCTGGGATTGAGAGGGGAAGAGCGAGAGAGGGTGTGGCGTTATTGCTGAGTGAATGGATGACAGGTAAAGTAGTGGAATGGAAGGAGATATCATCTAGGTTAATGTGGGTAAGGGTTAGGTTGGGTAGGGAATGTTGGGCGTTTGTCAGTGCGTATGGGCCAGGTAGTGAGAAAAGTGAAGAAGATCGGAATGAGTTCTGGAATGATTTAACTAGGTGTGTAGAAGGACTGGGTAGAAGGAATTATGTAGTTGTTATGGGTGACTTAAATGCTAGAGTGGGCGCTGGAGAGGTAGAAGGTGTCATTGGTAAGTATGGCGTACCAGGTGAAAATGAGAGTGGTGAGAGACTGGTAGACATGTGTGTTGAACAAGAGATGGTTATAGGTGCTAGCTTCTTTAAAAAGAAAGATAAGAATAAGTATACGTGGGTAAGAGTGGCAAATGGAAGAGTAGTAGAAAGGGCATTAATGGATTATGTGTTGGTGACTAAAAGAATGTTTGGAAGATTGAAAGACGTGCACGTGTTTAGGGGTATGGCTAACGGTATGTCTGATCATTTTTTGGTGGAAGGAAAATTAGTTGTAGCAAAAGAGTGGGGGAATAGAGTAGGTGGATGTAAAAGGGAGGTAGTGAGGATTGAAGAGCTAATGAAACCGGGGGTAAAAAGTAAATATCAGGAAAGGTTGAAAATGGCATATGATGAGGTGAGAGTAAGAGAAACTGGTAATTTAGAGGAGGAATGGAAGTTAGTAAAAGAAAATTTTGTTGGGATTGCAAGTGATGTATGTGGCAAGAAGGTTGTTGGAGGCAGCATGAGGAAGGGCAGTGAATGGTGGAATGAAGGAGTGAAGGTGAAAGTGGAAGAGAAAAAGAGGGCTTTTGAAGAATGGCTGCAGAGTAATAGTATAGAGAAGTATGAAAAATATAGAGAGAAAAAGGTGGAAGTAAAGCGCAAGGTACGTGAGGCAAAGAGGGCAGCTGACCTGAGGTGGGGTCAGGGATTGGGTCAGTCATATGAAGAGAATAAGAAGAAGTTTTGGAAAGAAGTGAAGAGAGTAAGGAAGGCTGGCGCAAGAATTGAAGAGACAGTGAAAGATGGAAATGGAAGGTTGTTAAAAGGAGAGGAGGCAATGAAAAGGTGGGCGGAATATTTTGAAAGTTTGCTGAATGTTGAGGATAATAGGGAGGCAGATATAATTGCTGTTCCAGGTGTTGAGGTGCCAGTGATGGGAGGTGAGAATGAGAGAGAGATAACAGTAGAGGAAGTGAGGAGAGCACTAGATGAAACGAGAGTAGGAAAAGCATCTGGTATGGACGGTGTGAAAGCTGAGATGTTGAAGGAAGGGGGTGTGACTGTACTTGAATGGTTGGTGAGATTGTTTAATATGTGTTTTGTGTTGTCAATGGTACCAGTAGATTGGGTTTGTGCATGTATTGTACCACTATATAAGGGTAAGGGAGATGTGCATGAGTGTTGTAATTCAAGAGGTATTAGTTTGTTGAGTGTAGTTGGAAAAGTGTATGGTAGAGTACTGATTAATAGGATTAAGGATAAAACAGAGAATGCAATCTTGGAAGTACAGGGTGGTTTTAGAAGAGGTAGGGGTTGTATGAATCAGATTTTTACAGTTAGGCAGATATGCGAGAAATATTTAGCAAAAGGTAAGGAGGTGTATGTTGCGTTTATGGATCTGGAGAAAGCATATGATAGAGTTGATAGGGAAGCAATGTGGGATGTGATGAGGTTATATGGAGTTGGTGGAAGGTTGTTGCAAGCAGTGAAAAGTTTATACAAAGGTAGTAAAGCATGTGTTAGAATAGGAAATGAAGTGAGTGATTGGTTTCCGGTGAGAGTGGGGCTGAGACAGGGATGTGTGATGTCGCCGTGGTTGTTTAACTTGTATGTTGATGGAGTGGTGAGAGAGGTGAATGCTCGAGTGCTTGGACGAGGATTAAAACTGGTAGGCGAGAATGACCATGAATGGGAGGTAAATCAGTTGTTGTTTGCGGATGATACTGTACTGGTAGCAGACACAGAAGAGAAGCTTGACCGACTAGTGACAGAATTTGGAAGGGTGTGTGAGAGAAGGAAGTTGAGAGTTAATGTGGGTAAGAGTAAGGTTATGAGATGTACGAGAAGGGAAGGTGGTGCAAGGTTGAATGTCATGTTGAATGGAGAGTTACTTGAGGAGGTGGATCAGTTTAAGTACTTGGGGTCTATTGTTGCAGCAAATGGTGGAGTGGAAGCAGATGTACGTCAGAGAGTGAATGAAGGTTGCAAAGTGTTGGGGGCAGTTAAGGGAGTAGTAAAAAATAGAGGGTTGGGCATGAATGTAAAGAGAGTTCTGTATGAGAAAGTGATTGTACCAACTGTGATGTATGGATCGGAGTCGTGGGGAATGAAAGTGATGGAGAGACAGAAATTGAATGTGTTTGAGATGAAGTGTCTGAGGAGTATGGCTGGTGTATCTCGAGTAGATAGGGTTAGGAACGAAGTGGTGAGGGAGAGAACGGGTGTAAGAAATGAGTTAGCGGCTAGAGTGGATATGAATGTGTTGAGGTGGTTTGGCCATGTTGAGAGAATGGAAAATGGTTGTCTGCTAAAGAAGGTGATGAATGCAAGAGTTGATGGGAGAAGTACAAGAGGAAGGCCAAGGTTTGGGTGGATGGATGGTGTGAAGAAAGCTCTGGGTGATAGGAGGATAGATGTGAGAGAGGCAAGAGAGCATGCTAGAAATAGGAATGAATGGCGAGCGATTGTGACGCAGTTGCAGTAGGCCCTGCTGCTTCCTCCGGGGCCTTAGATGACCGCGGAGGTAGCAGCAGTAGGGGAGTCAGCATTATGAAGCTTCATCTGTGGTGGAAATGTGGGAGGTTGGGCTGTGGCACCCTAGCAGTACCAGCTGAACTCGGTTGGGTCCCTGATTAGGCTGAAGGAACATAGAGAGTAGAGGTCCCCTTTTTGTTTTGTTTCATTGTTGGTGTCGGCTACCCCCCAAAATTGGGGGAAGTGCCTTGGTATATAGATAGATAGATATATATATATATATATATATACTGTATATATATGTATATATATTAGTGTGCTACTGTTATTAACACACATTGGGTATGTGTTGTTTGAGATGTTGAGTCTTGAAATAAAGTTCATCATTGTAACTTTAAAATGGTTTATTCTCTAAAAACAACAGTGTTAAACATCTCCATCACAGGAGTGTAGCTGGTTTGGTCGGATGACCAATTCCGATGAAGTATAGATATGAACTGCCTAAACTATCGATATCACAGATATCGTATGTTTAGTTGTCTCAGCATTTAAACACAATATGTAAACTTTACATTCGTCTCGGAAGACACCTGCATCCGGTGACGACACAATCTTTCACACGGTATGCATTTGTGTTGATGCTTCAGAAAAATGTTACATTGCTGAGGGATGCAAAATACATCCTGTTATGATTTTATCTGACTACAGCAAATCTCACGCTAACATCTTCATCCACAATGACATATTACGTCATGTGTTTTAAACATGTAATAACTAACTATTACATTAGCTCGGCCAGCTATCTCAATTTTTTTTTTTTTTAAATTTAACAACACGCCAAAATATGTTTACTAGGTGTGACTGGATATATGTATTATTATTTGTTTAACTTTAGCCATAAGCAAATGAGGACGAATGTCCAAATAAGCACATAAAAAAAAGAATAATAATAATGCATATGAAAAGATATTACCAAAGCAAAGAAAAAAAAGTCCATGATAAATACAGATCACATATATGGTACATTGCTAGCAAATGATTATATGGTACCAAAAAGAAATACTGATATACATATGATTCGGTAACTTGTTAAAGAATAATTGTTACCTTTGTCAGAAACATAGATTAACACAATACGGTAACTAATAAAAATATTTGTTACCTTGGTAAAAATTCAATTTTAGTGCACAAACACAAATTCCTGGTACGTACACGTACCACGGTTTCGTACATATATATATATATATATATATATATATATATATATATATATATATATATATATATATATATATATATATATATATATATATAGGGCTGATATATTTTATTAGATGCCCATAGATTCTGTTATTTTCATTTTTTTTCTCTTTTCTTTTAACATTCCGGCTTATATATTTTATTAGATGCCGAGAGAGAAAAAATATTTATATTTGTTTTTAAATGTTTTTTAAATGTATTTTTAACAATGCAAATGTTCAATAATTTCTTCAATTACATATTACTAGCGTACTAACTGCTTTTCGTACACACACTATTTCCAGAGCATTTTACTCCCTTAGCGAATGAGGTGGCCACTTCAAACGACTTTAAACTGAATTAAATAAGGAGTTTTGTCTGGACATGGCAAAACGTTCTGTTTTAGCTGCCAACTGTTCCGTAACCTACGCCAAACAAGGATGTTCACGGCGATAAATATCATCACCGTCACACTTAATCCTGCTAGTAGTATGGGGTGAAGAAATTCCTTATAAGTCGGTGACAGGTGGTCCATCTCGGTCAATTTCATCAACCGCTTGGCTACCTGTTTGTTGTATGGGAGAGGTAGTGCTGGCATTTTAGACGTCCACGTGAAGTTCGCGAAGTAGGCTCGTTCTCTGATGATAGTCCTTACCCCAGTCACCATGGAATTAGGGGAAGTCCCGATACAACCATCTGCTGCAACAAAGATGTTTGCAAAGGACGTGGATCCGTCCGGGCATGATACATTGAAGCCGTCCTTGTCGTATCGTATCCACGAGCCATTGTTCAGTCTGCAATTAAACTCATTATTGTCAAAGGGATAAAGCTTATCCAGACAATTTTCACTTGTATGGGAGAGAGCACCGTCTAGCACTATACCTAACTCGCATGAATCCATTAAGTTTTTATGGAATTCAAATGAGTCAGCTGTACATATTTTTCTATCCATTGTGTCTGAACAGTAAGTTAATTGATTTAAGTCTTTAATGACTGTATATGTTTCCTTGTCTGGGGAAATCAATACGTGTCCTGTCAAACTGGATATTACTGGATTTGAGTGATTCGTCATGAAAGTCGGAAATGGTGATATCCTGTAAGATTGCCAGGCATCAGAAGAATCAAAGGGAATTGTAATCCTAATCTTGTAATTTTCAACGCTTACTGTAATTAGGCTGTAATAAAATTCTAACCTACGTTCGCCTAACAAAGGAACATAGCCTAGTTTATCCCTTTCGTTCTCCAGAACTAACTTTAAGTAATTTATAGGCAACAAATGGGGCGACAGTACACCTTTAGTTGCTAACGTGATAACTTCTACATAATCCTTGGATTTCTCAATGAAATGTGCAATTCTGTTATGTATGTGATCTATCTTTGAATCATAATACGTTAACGTTGCCAACAAATCCTGTACTTCCATAATCTGACTGATATTACTTGAATGTTCATTTACTAAATCCATAATTTGATTGATTGAAGCTAACTGATTCCTTAGTTCTGACATAATCAATTCATCTTCGTGAGTCAAGAACTCAATTTTCTTATTTTGATTACTAATCTTAAGACGATTGGAAATTCCTAAACCTAAACTTGCAATGGACCCAAAGATGTTTAATGCAGCAAAAATAAACAGATTTCGTCTTTCTTTATGTTCGTGTCCTACAGTCCACATCAAAAGGTCACGAGCCAAAGATTCTGTCTCGTAAGTCTTATTTTGCAAGTCATCAGATAGCATCTCTGCAACTTTTAGTGTCGATCCAAGCGAACTCTCTGTAGTCAAATGAAAATGTCTTCTATGCAACTCATCTAATGAGACAGAAAACCTTGAAATGGTGCTTTTTAAGCTAGTGACATCATTCTCTGGAAGAAAAATTGATTGCATATTCACTTCTACAACTACGTTGCTCGATGTAATAAAAACGTCTTCTTGTCTTTCAACTATAGTGCCATATTTAAAATCTATACTTTTAGTTTTAGAGCTCATCCCACACGAGAAAAATGTCTGAGCGAACAATATCACTCCCAACAACAAAAAATTCATCTTGGAACCCTGTAACGAGAAAAATATATGTAATTACTCCTGTATTAAGAAGAAAACTTTTAATAACACAAATAAAAATTTTTCCCTCACTTCTTTCCCTCTCTTTTTTTTTTTTTATTTCTTATGTGAGCCAATGGTACTATTCTCTCATCCGTGGGTTGGGATACGTTTTGAACTCTAAACCTATTGGCCGTTAATGTTTCCAAAATGTTAAATGGGCCTTCAAACTTAGGTGTTAGTTTATAATTGAGTCCTTTACGCACATTTATCTGTATATATACATTATCACCCACGGTATATGTTTTAGTTGGCTTCACTATTTTATCATGATCCCTTTTCATTATGATTTGTGATTCTTCTAAATTCTTTCGAAGGATATCATATCGACTTTTGCTTGCATCTATACATTCTTTTAAAGGATTTGATAGATTAGTTATAGGCGTTAATACATGGAAAGGCGTTCTAACTTGGGTACCATACAATGCTTCATGCGGTGACATTTTAATTGATATATGATATGAATGATTCAGAGTACTCAGTGCCGCCGGTATTGCAATATCCCAGTTGGGGTCTGATCCCCCTAGTGTTACTCTTAATGTATTTAAAACCTTTCTATTTGCTCTTTCCACTAGCCCATTCGACTCTGGGTGATATATCATGGTATTTATTTTCTTTATGCTAAGGAATTCACACAATGAGGTAAGAAAGTGATTATTAAATTCACCACCCGAGTCTGAGATTATCATGTGTGGAATTCCATGTTTACAAATGTAACACTCGTAAAACTTCCTAGCGCATTCAATAGCAGTTTTAGTTTTAAGCGCTATTAGTTCTGTATATCAAGTTAAAGCATCTATAATTACTAAGAGGTGCTTATTTCCTCTGTCTGACTCGTAAAATCCTGTTAACAAATCTAAATGTATTCTTTCAAAGGGTTGATTGGGCACGGGATAAGCCCCTAGGCTGACAGGTGTTTTCGTATGCCCTTTGTTTTCCTGACATGTGCGACAATTAGCTATGTGTCTTTTTATATCTGTAAGCATCGTATGCCAATAAAACAATGATTTGGCTTTCTGTGACATTAATGAGAACCCCGGGTGTCCATGTAATGGATTTGCATGCAACCAATTCAGGACAGTAGAAATAAGTGAGATTGGTACTACTACCTGGTCGTTAGTTACATGTGGTGTATTGCGGGTTTTCCTTGTCACAGTCCTACACAGAATATTATCTTTGATTATATAATTCTGCTGCTTATACCTTATATATCCCTTTTCCTTATGATTGCCTTTCAAAGCATTTATAATTGTTTCTATTTTTTGATCTTTTCTTTGCTCAGTCTGTAATAATTCAGCGCTCCAGCCTAAATCTTCTTGTTCACATATCGTTTTATCAATAGGCATGGATGTTGATATATCTATTAATTCAGCTAAAGCCTCCGTACAAGATGACACGGGGTTGCGTGATAATGCATCCGCAATGATATTTGCTTTCCCAGGTAAATACCCGATTCTTGCGCCAAAATCTTGAATGATCAAATGCCACCGAGTTCGTTTAGGGCTGTGGTTGAAGCCTTTAAAGAACTCGGTTAGTGGTTTATGGTCAGTAAGAACCTTCACGGGATAACCGTAAATTATGAACTTAAAATGCACTAGTGAATTAACAATAGCTAGCCCTTCCTTGTCTATTACTGCAAACTTACTTTCGGAAGTTCTCAGTTTTCGAGAATAAAAAGCTATCGGGAAAAATTGTTTATCATATTGCTGAAGCAATACCCCTCCTACTCCTAAGTCTGAGGCGTCGGTAACAATGAAGAATTCCTTACCGAAGTCAGGAAATTTTAAGATAGGAGAACTACACAGTTCATCTTTCAAGGTATTAAACGCCTGTTGATGAAGCTCAGACCATATGAAATCTACGCCCTTCTTCGTAGGATCAGTTAAAGGAGCGGCTATTATTGAATAGTTGCGTATAAAACGCCTGTAATATCCACTACAACCCAGAAATTGCTGTATTCCCTTCACATTAGTAAGTATGGGAAAATTACGTATAGCCGACACCTTATCATGGACTACTTTAAGACCTTGGCTTGACACTATGAAACCCAAATATATTAATTCTGTTTTGAAAAATTCACACTTACTAATCTTTACCCTTAAGTTATGTTGTCTTAATCTCTGTAGTACTAGTTCTAACTTACGTAGATGTTCTTCTAAGGTGTTGGAAAAGATTATAAGATCATCCATATAGGCATGCAATATATCCCCTAACAAGTCTCCAAACACTATGTTAATCATTCTTGTAAATGTTATGGGAGCACAACGTGAACCAAAAGGCATCCGTAAAAATTCATAATGTCCCCTGGCTGTGCTGAAGGCTGTGTATGGGATACTATCTTCTTCTAATGATATCTGGTGAAAGCCTTTAAGTAAGTCCAAACTGGTAAAATATTTATTCTGACCTAAAAAAGACAAAATATCGTCAGTACATGGCACTGGGAATCGATCAGGGATCATCTCCTCGTTTAGACGACGGAAGTCTGCGCAGATACGCCATGTTCGATCTTTTTTCGGTACAACTATTAATGGAAAATTATAAGGGCTGTTTGATTTCCTAATGACTCCTTCTTCTAGCATTTTACCTACTTCATCATTTATTTCATTCTGGAATTTCATAGGGAGTCTGTACGAGGGTACATAGATAATTTTCTGCTTGTCCTTTAACCTTATTTGATGCTCGATCATATCTGTTTTTCCTAAGGATCCATCCGTAGTGGAAAAACATCATGATATTTAGTTAAAAGTCCAAAAATTTTCTGCTGAATTTCTTCGTCTTGAATGTCTTTATTGATTTTATTTTTAATAGATTGCAAAAGGGATTCATCCGCAACTGATTGAGAGTGATTGATTTCAGTAACGGTAAGAATACGATGTTTATAAACTTCTACATCCAAGATATGTTGGTTTTTGAGAATTACTAAAGTGTTATTTAAATGATTACAGACTTCAATATTACATTGTTGATGTGAGCCTACTGTATAAATAGCTTGTGTGACAGACAATCCGTTAGTTTTCAAAGTGTCGGAAAGGACTAATATTTCAGATCCCAGTAATGTTTTCTTTATTTGCACTATTAAATTCGAAGGTACATTTGGCTCGATAGATTGCGTGCAAGATGATTTTACGGGTGAACGAGAATTCTGCTGGGTCGCGTATATTATTTCTTTATGAGTGAGACAAGTTATTGGATCTTCAACGTACGTTACGGTTACATGTGTCGTCTCCTTTTTTATCCAAAACTGATTTTAAGGTATTAGAAGACTTATAGAATTTCCCTTTGATATACACGCCGTGCTTGGCAGGGGCTAAGATAATGTTTTGATTGCCCATAGATGGGTATCCTATAATTACAGCTGGATACATATCAATGTTTTGTACAACAACAAATGTATCGGCAAACGTGCGTTTACCGACTTTGAATTGAACATGAGTTATGCCTATGACATTTAATTCATTATTTCCTATACCCGAGAGTCTAACAACAAATGATGTATCCTCAAATCCATGATATTACGTGGACTACCAGAGTAAAAAAATAACGTAAAGGATTTGTGTTCTAAATTTACAGCATATAAGGTTGGTCGTAACTCATTTTGGCTTATTATTGTATGAATTCGTCGCAAATCTACGGGAGCATGCACTGTTTTACTTAATTCGGCCGTGTGTTTCATAGGAAAATCTATTGCCTCACAATGATCTGATAAAGCATTAAATTGATTATTCAATACTATTGATGTTGACATGAATGACCTAGACCCAACATCACTCTCTTCCCCACTGGAGTTAATTATGTGGTATTTGCTTTGCTCTGCACATTCTGAAAATTAGTCTGACCTTGCAAGGTCTGGTTTGACGACCCAGGCTCAGCGATATTCGAAGAAGTGTTTGTTTGTTTCGGACTCTGAACTACATTGACATTTGGTTGTTTCTTCTTATTATTAAAATGAGGATTTTTCTTTTTATTTCCATATGGAACTGACTGTGGAATTGACTGTGTATTTCTGGGATTCTGTTGTGTCTTACGCGAGTAACATTTACTGTACGAATGAGTCGAACTATTATGTATCGAACAGAATTTCGTTCTGCAGTCCGCGATTAAGTGATCTTGACATTTGTAATTATAACACGTCATTCCCGCTACTTGACTATTATTAACTACGTTCACTGTTTGTGGCTTTGTTTCATTCTTTGCAAAAACTTGAGTTAACACGGGATCGAGATCTGGACACTTAGCATGTGTTTTTTATCTGTTTATATACATCCAATTCCGTACTTGCAGGCGTTAACTTTTTATCACAACACCGCACTAAAGCTTCAGGCAACATAAGTGTCATGCAAGTTAAATACATTAATCGTAAAAAATCTTTCACGGAGATGTTATCTCTAGTAACCCAAGTGGAATTACCTAAAATATCCTGATATTCATTAAGCCTATCAGCTATGAGAGCTGCTCTCTTAATAACATTTAGCCAATTCATAGTGGCTTGATTAAGTGTATTTCTTAACGTTAATACTACATCCAAGGCTTCTTCACTCCCATAGACCGCGCGTAACCTAACTTTGAAATCATCCCAGGTAACTGCTTCTTGAAATGAAACACCTCTTAAATACGCACTCGCATCCCCCTTGGAAAAATCTATAAAACTTTTAGCTTCTTGATATTGTACAAAAGGGTCTACGATTTGTTTGGCATTTAAATGGGCATCAACAGATGAAATCCATGACTCCACATTTTGAGGCAAGAACCCATTAACCCAACCCTGAAAAGGAAGGATTGCAGACCTGGCATTTACAAGCGTCACAATCGGGAGAGGATTAATCTGTCCTACGCCACTAGGTCCAGGGGTGGGGCTCACAGGGGGCGTCATGACTGCTGTATTTCTTTTCCTATCTCTTCGACCCCTTGCAATTCTATCAAAATATCTATATGAATACAGACATCCACTGCGTAAACGCATAAGCTCTGAATGACAAAGATTATAACAAAATTCCCCAAAACAATGCTACTAATCCCAAGACATTTCCCGAGAATTTCTGAAAGAAAACGGAACACAAAGATATTTCCCGAGAATTTCTGACAGAAAACGGAATTAGCACAAAGAGAGAAAAAATTCTAGATGAGAATTCGGAGTTGAACACAGTTTCCTGTAATGAAAGGAAAATAAAAGATTAGCAAACCACTCACCCTAGTAATAATCGACTAACGACTCGTGATAACTACACTTTACTGCCCAAACTGAAATGAATTTGAAAATTGTACTTAGCTTTTATATGGTTCTGTGTGATGTCGTCACATCCTCTCTCTCTCTTGATGTTTGGGTGAATGTTTCGTCCGAGTTTCCGTTGAATGTAGTGCTTCCTGGATATGTTTTGTAAGCGTTGAACGTCAATCCTTGGGTTTCCTAGGATGTTGATTGAAGATCCAGTTCATCAGTTTGTATGTATAACATTCATCAAATGTTGTAGACTTCGATGGACTATGTTACTTAGTCAAAATTGTAGATTCATTAATGTTGATTTCTTGAAGATCTTTCTCTGGTTTTTACAGCTTTATTTTTGATTTCTTGAAGATCTTCCTCTAATTCTTAGAGTATTATTATTAATTTCTTGAAGATCTTTCTCTAATTCTTAGAGTTTAAGCGCTGCCACCATTTATTAGTGTGCTACTGTTATTAACACACATTGAGTATGTGTTGTTTGAGATGTTGAGTCTTGATATAAAGTTCATCATTGTAACTTTAAAATGGTTTATTCTCTAAAAACAACAGTGTTAAACATCTCCATCACAGGAGTGTAGCTGGTTTGGTCGGATGACCAATTCCGGTGAAGTATAGATATGAACTGCCTAAATTATCGATATCACAGATATCGTATGTTTAGTTGTCTCAGCATTTAAACACAATATGTAAACTATACATTCGTCTCGGAAGACACCTGCATCCGGTGACGACACAATCTTTCACACGGTATGCATTTGTGTTGATGTTTCAGAAAAATGTTACATTGCTGAGGGATGCAAAATACATCCTGTTATGATTTTATCTGACTACAGCAAATCTCACGCTAGCATCTTCATCCACAATGACATATTACGTCATGTGTTTTAAACATGTAATAACTAACTATTACATATATACAGATGGAATGATAAAAACCAGAAATTTATGAGATAAATATTTTGATATGGCTCATCTTTCACCTAAATTGTTATATATTTTTTCATCTATTTCAGTGGGAATATTCTTCTTTTGTATATGGGAAAGCAACGCAGACACAATAGTTTCTACAATGCGACTGTCTTCTTAAAGGTGAAAAACTTACGAGGATTTAACGATGACTAAAAGAATAGGAAACACATTCGGGTTTTTTCTT
>NC_090740.1:113433005-113453005 GCF_036898095.1 Palaemon carinicauda | reverse complement strand
GATTGTGGTCAGGAAGTTCGAATGATTAGCCTTGATTTTAGTGCTGTCTTTGACCGTGTTAATCATGAGACCCTTTGTTATCAAACTCAAACAGTTGGGAGTGGGTGGGTCGTTTCTTAGCATTATTATTGAATTTTTAAGTAATAGATCGCAAAGAGTTGTTGATGGACATCATATTGAGTATAGGAATATGATATCTGGTGTTCCACAGGGTAGTGTTCTTGGCCCATTACTTTTCATACTGTATACAAATGACGTGTGGTTTGGCCTAGAAAACAAGCTTGTTACATATATAGATAATGCTACTCTCTTTACATCATTTCCAACTCTTTGATGTCGATCTGGGGTTCCCGAATCCCTTAATAGAGATTTAGCTAAAATTAGTGCATGATGCAAATTATGGGGTATGAAGATGAAACCTGATAAAACTCAGAGTATGATTGTAAGTAGGTCAAGGACAGTGGCTCCTCAACATTTGGATCTCAGCATTGATAATGTTTCTTTAACTTTGTATGACTCTTTTAAAATTCGAGGTGTGATTCTCGACAGCAAATTTACTTTTAAGAAACACATGAGGTCTGCATCTTCTTCAATTGCACACAAAAAAAATGGCACATTGAGAAAGTCTTTTAAAATTTTCGGTGATCAATCTATTGTGAAGAAGTGTTTTGATTCATTCATTCTACCCTGTTTCGAGTATTTTTCTCCTGTCTGGTCTTCAGCTGCTGATTCTGATCTGAATTTGTTTGACAGGAACTTACGGTCTACCAAATTTCTTATTCCTAATCTAGATATTAATCTTTGCCATATATACATATATATACATATATTCTACATATATGTATATATATATCTATCTATCTATATATATATATATATGTGTGTGTGTGTGTGTGTATGTATATATATACATATATATACATATATAATTGCTAGAAGTATACAAAATATTTGTTCTCTACCACAATATTTATTGGTGATAAAACGATCACCTTTAAAAAGCCTAGAGGTTTCATTTAAAGGTTTAAAGGCCACTCATGAATGGCAGAGGCAAGGGACAGTGACATTGCCCTATTAAGCAGGACAATACCCTAGAGACTGACCATATAATACATATGATCAGCGCCCAAGCCCCTTCTTCACCCAATCTGGGACTAAGAAGGGTCAGGCAGTGGCTGCTGATAACCAACCAGATAAGACCTATAGGCTCAACCAAACCCACATCCTTAGCTCACAAGGATGGTGAGGCTGCAGCGACCAAAGAAACCACGAGTTTTAGTGGGACTTGAACCCCAGTCTGGCGTTCACCAGTCAGGGACGTTACCACATCGGCCAGCACAACCTTGGAATAAAGTAATGAATAGAAAAGCAGAATTCACTGATATTTTTCTAGTTTATTGGATGGTTAAAATCTTGCAAATGAGGCAAATAAAACACTTTATTTGGTTAACTCTTACAGTATAATATATTTATATGATTTTCTATTCTAAGTTATCTCAGCTTTTCTATATTATGTTAAAATTCTTCCAGACATGAATTTTTCACTAACAGATTTTTCAATTGGAAATTAATAAAATCAACTCTTATATCATTGCTCTCCAAAATATCTTGCAACATATAGTAACTAGAATAGTGTTTTTATCAAAATGCGTCCATAGCCTCTGTACCATAGTCTTCCACTCTCTTGGATTAGAGTTCTCTTACTTGAGGGTACACTCGGGCACACTATTCGATCTTATTTTTCTTCGTCTTCTTTTGTTAAAGATTTTATAGTTTATATAGGAAATATTTATTTTAATGTTGTTATTGTTCTTAAAATATATTTTTTTTCTCCCTTCCTCACTGGGCTTTTTTCCTTGTTGGAGCCTCTGGGTTTGTAGCATCCTGCTTTTCCAAGTGGGGGTTTGGCTTGACAAGTAATAATAATAATAATAATAATAATAACAATAATAATAATAATAATAATAATAATAATAATAATAATAATAATAATAATAACTTTTGGTTTGATAAAATGGGCCCTTGACTCATTTCAATAAATATTTTAAGTTTAAGGTCATTATAATAAATAGACTTTATCTCAGTATCAGTATAATGAGAACTCCAAAGACGTAAAATGCTTATAAACTTGATTTTAATTAATTATTTAATGTTTGTATAATGTTAAAAGGGAATATTAAAAAAAAACAACGAATATTACATATACGGTACATTGAATATGTGAAATTTTTACCTTATTTATTCACGGTAACATCAAGAAAATTCCAAATGAAAATATTCTCCCCTACGGAAAATTCTATATATGGAACTTGTTTACCCAGATTCTGAAAATAAAAAATAAATAAATAAATCACGTATGTTGACAGAAACAAAATTTCTTTCGCAACTTCAAATATACAAGAACTTTTTCCAGAATAGCTTAATTCCATCCACAAGATTAAGATTGAGTTTCCATCTATAACTACGCATACACATGCACTTATACCCACACCTACACCTTCATATACATCTACACATACATCTGGAAACGTTGTAAACGTTAAGGAGGCGGTCTGACCAAAGATCTGGCAATGATTTTATCCTTGGGGAAGCAATGAAAAGGTTTGCGCTTGTTTTTATTTCCTCTATATTTCATACGTGGCCTTAAACCAGACTTAACTATAAACATATGCTAATATTAATAGAAATTCAGCCTTTTATATTTAAAAGGCTGAATTTCTATCAATACTAGCATATGTTTATAGTTAAGTCTGGTTTAAGGGTTGAAGAGGCTCTTTAGCTATGGTAAACAGCTCTTCTAGGAGAAGGACACTCCAAAATTAAACCATTGTTCTCTAGTCTTGGGTAGTGCCATAGCCTCTGTACCATGGTCTTCCTCTGTCTTGGGTTAGAGTTCTCTTGGTTGAGGGTACACTCAGGCACACTATTCTGTCTTATTTCTCTTCCTCTTGTTTTGTTAAACTTTGTATAGTTTATATAGGAAATGTTTATATTAATGTTACTTTCCTGAAATATTTTATTTTTCGTTGTTTCCTTTCCTCACTGGGCTATTTTCCCTGTTGGAGCCCTTGGCCTTATAGCATCCTGCTTTTCCAACTAGGATTGTAGCTTAGCAAATAATAATAATAATAATAATAATAATAATAATAATAATAATAATAATAAGGCAGGTAATGAATGATTCCATGAGTTCAATGGAATTATATATTGAGGAAATACTTAACCAGTAAATTACCTTTAGTTGCGTTTGCCTAGACCACTATACGAAGGAATGAGAGAGAGAGAGAGAGAGAGAGAGAGAGAGAGAGAGAGAGAGAGAGAGAGAGAGAGAGAGAGAGAGAGAGAGAGAGAGAAGCATGACTAGAATAGGCTATCCCCAATAATTCATTTGTCCTCTCCCTTAAAGGTAGAGCAGCTGGAAATTATGCTCGGAGTAACAACGCAATGCGAAGTACTGTAGCTAAAAACCTTGCACATCGGACACATGAGCCTACGACGAAAAACCCTCCTTTAGAAAACTAATTGATGGAACCTAAGTCGTTCACTAAGAGAGCAACTAGTACAGGCTTAAATATAACTGAAGTTTCGAGCATCGATCTCCAAAGGTCAACATTGATCATTAAATAGTGATCTGACTATGCTGGAGCAAGATGCCCTTCCACATCTGATATCATGAACTCTTTTTCTGGAAGGTCACCTCCGTCATGAATAGATGTAATAATTGTAAAGAAATATATATGAATATGAAAACTGTATCTCATTTCAGAGAAATATCAACTTGAGTCAAAAGATTGCATCATCTTTTATTGTCGACAGCATTTCAGGAACAATCCTTTTCTTTTTGGAAGCATGCAGATTGCACCAGAAAGCTTGTTCTAGAAGCTTTTATGGCATGATTGAAATGCATATTGCACCAGAAGGCTTGTTCTGGAAGCTTTTATGGCATGATTGAAATGCAGATTGCACCAGAAGGCTTAGTCTGGAAGCTTTTATGGCATGATTGAAATGCAGATTGCACCAGAAGGCTTGGTCTAGAAGCTTTTATGGCATGATTGAAATGCAGATTGCACCAGAAGGCTTGGTCTAGAAGCTTCTATGGCATGATTGAAATGCAGATTGCACCAGAAGGCTTGGTCTAGAAGCTTCTATGGCATGATTGAAATACAGATTGCACCAGAAGGCTTGGTCTAGAAGCTTCTATGGCATTGAAATGCAGATTGCACCAGAAGGCTTGTTCTAGAAGCTTTTATGGCATGATAGAAATGCAGATTGCACCAGAAGGCTTGTTCTAGAAGCTTTTATGGCATGATAGAAATGCAGATTGCACCAGAAGGCTTGTTCTAGAAGCTTTTATGGCATGATTGCAATGCAGATTGCACCAGAAGCCTTGTTCTGGAAGCTTTTATGGCATGATTGAAATGCAGATTGCACCAGAAGCCTTGTTCTGGAAGCTTTTATGGCATGATTGAAATGCAGATTGCACCAGAAGCCTTGGTCTAGAAGCTTTTATGGCATGATTGAAATGCAGAATGCACCAGAAGGCTTGGTCTAGAAGCTTCTATGGCATGATTGAAATGCAGATTGCACCAGAAGGCTTGGTCTAGAAGCTTCTATGGCATGATTGAAATGCAGATTGCACCAGAAGGCTTGGTCTAGAAGCTTCTATGGCATGATTGAAATGCAGATTGCACCAGAAGGCTTGGTCTAGAAGCTTTTATGGCATTGAAATGCAGATTGCACCAGAAGGCTTGTTCTAGAAGCTTTTATGGCATGATAGAAATGCAGATTGCACCAGAAGGCTTGTTCTAGAAGCTTTTATGGCATGATTGAAATGCAGATTGCACCAGAAGGCTTGTTCTAGAAGCTTTTATGGCATGATCGAAATGGACCTTAAGAAGAAGCCAATCGGGTTGTAGGATATAAAAAAAACTACTTGTATTGCATTGATAATTAGCACCACCCTTGCACTGGTATATAAGATATAGACAGGAAATAGGAGTGAGATAGGAATTGTTAAGAAAACCAGAGGTTGGACAGAGTTAGTTTTTCCAGCAGAAGCCTACATCTTCAGTTCAGACATCAAATACTTCTCTCTAAACTTCTGCTGTATCACTGATGAAGAAAAGATGCTTGTCCTTCTGCGACGCTCTCTAGTCTAAAGACACCATGTCAGCAACTGAATATAACTCCACTAAGTATTTTATTGTTTCTTTATGTTCCACCCCTTTCAATATCTTGAGTTATTTTTTGCATGCGCAAGTAAAAGTGCAGAAACATTGACTTTTAAAGATGTTTAAAGGCCACTCGTGAATGGCAGAGGCAGGGGATAGTGACATTGCCCTAGCAAGCAGGACAATGTCTTAGAGACAGACCATATATTATATGATCAGCGCCTAAGCCCCCTCTCCACACAAACCGGGACCAGAGAGGAGCCAGGCAATGGCTGCTGATGACTCAACAGATAGACCTATATGCTTCCCCAAACCCCCCAACCTTAACTTACAAGGATGGTAAGGTTGCAGACACTAATAGCACTAACGAATCTGAGCGGGAATCGAACCCTCTTCTGGCAAACACCAAGCAGAGACGTTACCAATCAGGCCACAGCAACCCTATAAATAAAATATATAATATAATATGATATAATATATAAGATATTGTGAATAAACAGGTGGCATTATTCAGGAATGTTCTTTTTTATATGCATTTCAAATATTGCAATTGCAGTTGTCAAATACTTATTTTAGAGTCTGAAGGAAGCTGTAACAATTTTGTGATCGAAACAAGATCCTAGATGTAGGAGAAGGGCGTGGCATCACTGCTGCTCCTGGCCACTGCTTGACTCTGCAAGGAAAACTTTTTTGAGCCCCGACCTACATAATGGTTGGCCTTTGTTATGGTGAAAATTTACAGTTCTAGAGAGTTTCAAGTCCCGTTTCCGAAAGAGGAAGGATTTGCGGCATTATTTGTTCTGGTACCCTGACCAGAAGGATAAAAGGCATGTGGCCTCTTAAGTTACATCCCACAAACATATCAACATAGACTCCGATAGAGGGAAGCACTTTCCATATCAATTTAAAACGAGTATATTATGTCTAAGTTACATCCCACAAACATATCAACAGAGACTCCGATAGAGGGAACCACTTTCCATATTAATTTAAAACGAGTAAATCATGTCTAGTCTAAATGGGGTATTAGATTATGCCATAACCAACTTCGAGCGCGTAGTTATAAATGAATTCCAAATATCGTAAAATCATATTAAAAAAATTTTATCGAATCTTGTTTTTTTGACTAATTAGTAACTGTATTCAGCTTTGTTGACACTCGTCTCTCTCTCTCTCTCTCTCTCTCTCTCTCTCTCTCTCTCTCTCTCTCTCTCTCTCTCTCTCTCTTATATATATATATATATATATATATATATATATATATATATATATATATATATATATATATATATATATATACATATATATATATATATATATATATATATATATATATATATATATATATATATGTGTGTATTTTTGGGCTCAAGCCATGTCGTCCTGATGGAAGTTCCTATTGGGTAGCTTCCTAGGGTATATTACAACTACGGCGATATTCCCAGAGAATTTACCTTAAGGTACCAGAATTCTAACTCCTGGAGCGAATATCCCTCGTGAAAGGGATATCGCGACATATCAGAGGACGTATTCTTGACACGCCACATGGCAATCTACACCCCGAACAGAGATTACGTATCGCAGGGGTCAATTGGCAAGAAACGAAATCGGGAAAGAAAAAGGGGGAGCCGCTCCCAAGGCTCCCTATCTCCCATTTCGTAAGCGTGCCTGGCGCCAATCCTGGCGCCATCTGTATTCCTTTTTGCGTAGCTTAACAACTCGGTGTTTTTTCCTGTGTTTCTCACAAATCTTGGATTTATTCTATTTTTCATGGCTTCTCCAACTTCGTCGGCCTCTGATAAGTTGAGTAACATGTCTTTTATGTATAAATGTAGGCTCTTGGTAATTTTTTAAGTGATTAATAGGTTTAATCTTTGTTACAAGAGCCGTAGCCTACCGGAGGCGTCATGGACGCTGTCGCTCGCTAGGTATAAGTTTAGTTAGCAAGAGCGATATTCCCGGTTGTTTTGCTTTAATAAATTTTAGCTATTTAGCGTTACATAGGATTTTCTTTCGTGCTTTAGTATTTTTTGGCGAAATATTCGCCAATTCTAGCCTACGCTAGGCCATGTAGCCTAGTCGTTTGGTCCTAGTACTTCATGCATGATTTTGGTTTTTCCGAGTGTATTAAAATTTTATTGAAGCTTTAAGCTGTTTTTTATACATTTAAGATTATGTTGAATATTTCCAAGATAGTATACGAGTGAGTTTCGGTGATTTAGGTAATCGATTCTCTTGGTGCCTAGGCTAAGTTGCTTATGGAGCCTTAGTATACTTTCTCATACTCCCCGGTTGCTTTCTTTTCTTCGGAGAAGGTATGCAATCCCTTTCCCTCTATTTAAGCCTTGGGCTTATCCCTAAGTGGTTTATCTGAATTAATTTTCGATAAAACTATACTGGGGTGTTACTGTACCTTCCTGTTCCAGTAGTCTGGTTTCAGAGAGGGACAGAACAACAGAGTTTTTAGTCTGAGTCTGTGTTTGTCTGGCTTGGGGTAGAGTCTCCCTCGCTGGCCTGACACAGACATAGGAGGCTTAGCCTCCTTAGGTCACTACCGAAGGTTTCTGTACGAGATGATTCCTTCTTTTGTGATCTACCAGACTAGTCCTTGTTGCTGTTCTTGGGGGAGGATAAGTTTCTTTCCCTGGGAGTAGCAACACCTTCCTTGCTTTGGTTCTCTGGGAGCTGGCAAGTATTGCTGGCCTCCCTCCTTGGATCTCCCTTAGGCTAAGATGAGTTTCTTGGCTGCGGGTGATCCTTTTCTAAAGCAAGGTTGGTAGGACCCTCTTTTGTCCCTTCCCCCTCTATCTCCGTAATGGCCTAGCCATTACAGTACTGTACGTCATTCTACATCTGAACCTAGGATAGGTAAGGATGTGGAATTGACTCAGTCCCTTGCCGGCCGGCAGAGCTGCCGGCCGGCAAGGGTCTTCTGCCTTGAGTGCTGCCCGGACCTCTCTTGGTCCCTCATCCATGCCTGCCTGTAGAGCCAGACGGCACTGGTCAGGAAGCCTGAATTAGATTCTCCCCTTCCTTATATGCACTCTTTCGGATTGCCGGGCTTGGAGGTAGTATACGCTCTCATCCCGGCATCCATTCTGTTTTTCTTCTAGTGCTGTACCCGACCCGGTTGTCATAGGCCGGCAGCCGGGCGGTTGTAGTACTCTGGTTCTTTTGCTGCCGGCTGGCATCGGTCCTGTACCTTTGCCGGCCGGCTAATGTCAGCCCTTGTCTGCCGGTCGCCAAGAGTGTGGCCGGCAGCCGGGTACTACCTTGTGTAGTGGCCGGTCGGCAGTCATTGCCGGCCGACATTGGCTGTTGCCGGCCGGCAGTTACTGCCGGCCGGCACATGCATTTGAACCAGCGTTCTGCCGCTTTATAGCTGTTAAGTAGTATACTTTAAAGCTAGTTATGGTGTGTGCCGGTACATAACCTCCTATACTGTACCAGTATTCTTCAGTATAACATATACTGTAAGAAGAAAACTATAGTATAGGCTTTGGTACAGCACTGTGTGTTCTAACACTTTTGTGTTTTCTTGCACCGCCCCTTGCTGTTGCCCTACAGATAAGAAAGTGAGTTCTTTCTTGTCTATTATCCAGGATTTTAAAATCATTGCTTAGGTGTGAGCTCCACCTGTTTCCTCTGGAAACTTCGCATTGGTTATTCTAGAAGAGATTAACCATTCGATTTTATTATCTGGGAGGCTGCAACAATTGGTTGTGAGGGAAACACAAGTGTGTGTCTTTCCTTTCTGAATTGTTATGCTATACTATGCATATCCAGTGATACATAGTTCACTTGATACTCATGGAAATTTCTTCTCTTTACAGGAGGACCCTCCGAAGTGCGGAAGTGTTTTCTGCAACGTCCGCAGCAAGAACCTCTGCGGACATGAGTTTTGTAGGAGACACGCAGCATGCGCTGTCTCCAAGGATGATCTCCGGTATTGGGACCCTCAGGTATGTACTGTGTGCACTAACCTGATTACTGAGGCCTTTGATTCCCCTAGGACGGCGGAATCAAGGGATATAGCAAGGGAAAAGCTTCGTACCTGGGTAAGGGGCTTCCAGAAGAACACCTCTGGACCTTATCTTCCAAGTGAGAAGATGAGGGCGTATCTTTTCCCTAAGGCATCAGCTGATGCAGTGATTCCCCAGCCTCAAGAGGAGATCCCCCAAGTTCAGATCCAGGTGGATGCTGAAGTCGCGGTCACTATGCAAGACATCCAGTTAGATGACAGGATGTCTGACGTGGACGAGCGTCTGGAGGAAGACCTCCTGGCAGAAGCCCAGGATGAAGTTCAAGCCCCAGACGTTGTAGAGGAAGAGGTCGACGAGGTGTCGGCTACTCCGGTTCAGATTCCGGAGCCTATTCCCTCAACATCGGCCGGTCTCCCAGTAGAGCTGGGACAGGCCCTCTCTTCTATTGTTGGAATGATCCAACAAATGCAGAAGGAGAATCAGGAGAAGGCGGCTGCAATGGAACTGCGGATGCAGAGCCTTGCAGAATCACATGGGCCACAGAAAAGGCTCAATGTGAAAGATCTTCCCTTGTGCTCAGATGCTAACCCATGGAGGTATGCTGAGCACATGCCGATGACGACTGGAAAGATCGTCATCTCGGATAAGTTGGGCTCAGTTCCCCTAGAGGAGGTGGAATTCTGGCCCAGCAAGGCATCATATCCGGACTGTTATGTCCGGCTGAGGAAGGAACCAGCTTCAAAGGAGGAGACAGAGCCGAAGGAGGTCATAGTGATGGACCATGCTAAGGCTGAAGCTCTACTTTCATCCTCGATGAAAGAGAGGGGCTTCTCTAACTCAAAGGTAGCTGCATTGAGCAAGAAGCTCCCTTCCTTTGTGTCCTCTCCTGCTAGAGCCTTCCCCTTTTTACAGAAAGGGTTTGCGGCTGTACTAAAAGCAGTCGAGGCCGGTAAGCCTTGCCCCTCCCTGGAGGAGAGTAAACCCTTGTCGCTGGCCCTGCCTATGGACCACAAAGACTGGAAGGACGTCCATCTTACGTTCTCAGTGGGGAAGTTGGAGGCTGATATTGCCGGACGTCAGTTCGGCGAGGACCTCCCTAAGCTGTCTGACTTTCTTTTGCGAAGAGAGTTCGAGACAAAAGAAAGACTGGCTGCCTCAATGTCTCTTCAGACTACTCTTGAGACGATGGCAAGTGACCCCAAGGTCCATGAAATGTTCATGGTGGTGGCCAAGACTCATCTGGCCACAGTGACGAAGGACCTTTATGGCTTCGTCAAGGCGAGGAGAGCTTATAGGGAGTTCGTGTTCACCTCGGCTACGGTGAGGCACGAGCCAAGGAAACTAATCTCCTCCAACATTTGGGGCAAAGACCTTTTCCCTACCGATTTGGTCAAAGAAGTTGTTGATAAGGCCGCCTTGGAGAATAGGAACCTTCTCCAGAAGTGGGGCCTGGCTATCAAAAGAAAGTCTTCCCCGGATGAGGGTCCTCAACCAAAGAGGAAGACTATGAAGACTAGGCTACCGTCTCGGCCAGCCAAGCCTTTTAGACAGCAACAGCAACTGCAATTGCCATTGCCTCCAGTGCCCCAGATGGTGGCACAAACCCCGACCACTTTTCAGTGGGTACCCCAGGCTGTGTCGACACAGTCCACGGCATTCACCCCAACGTTCGAAGGGCAGTCTACTTCCTTTCGAGCAAAGCCTAGAGGAGCAGCCAGAGGCTCGTCTAGGCGCCCCTCAAGGGGAAAGGGATTCAGGGGTGGTCGTGGTCAGGGAGGCAAGACCTCAGGACGGCAGTCCAAGTGAGATGATACCGGTAGGAGGGAGACTTCTGAAATTTCGGGATCGGTGGACCTTCGATCCCTGGGCCCACAGCCTACTCAAGAATGGACTGGGCTGGAGCTGGTACAGCACTCCACCCCCGTGCCTTCGGTTTTTCCAACACTCCGACCCCGTTCTGGAGGAGTACGTTCAAGAACTGTTGGAGAAAAATGTGATCCGAAAGGTGAAGTCCGTCTAATTCCAAGGGAGGCTGTTTTGTGTTCCCAAGAAAGACCCGGAAAAGCTCAGAGTCATTCTGGACTTGTCGCCACTCAACAAGTTCATAGTGAATTGCAAATTCAAGATGCTAACACTGCAACACATAAGGACCTTACTGCCCAAGAGGGCATATTCCGTCTCTATAGACTTGTCAGACGCCTATTGGCACATTCCAATCAACCGTCGACTCCCCCCCTACCTAGGGTTCAGGCTACAACGATGACTATACGCCTTCAGAGCCATGCCATTCGGGCTAAACATAGCCCCAAGGATTTTCACGAAGCTTGCGAGCATAGCTCTCAAACAATTACGCCTAAAGGGAATTCAGGTAGTAGCCTACCTGGATGACTGGTTGGTGTGGGCAGCATCCGAGACAGAATGCTTGCAAGCTTCCAGACAAGTGATCCAGTTCCTAGAGTACCTAGGCTTCAAGATCTACAGAAAAAAGTCTCGACTTTCTCCATCTCAAAAGTTCCAGTGGCTGGGAATCCACTGGGACCTTTTGTCACACTGTTTCTCCATCCCGGCGAAGAAAAGGAAGGAGATAGCGGGTTCTGTCAAGAGACTTCTAGATTCCGAAAGGATATCAAGACGCGAACAGGAGAGGGTACTGGGCTCTCTCCAGTTTGCTTCGGTGACAGACCCAGTGCTAAGAGCACAGCTAAAGGATGCAATCGGAGTTTGGAGAAGTTATGCATCAAACGCATGAAGAGATCTGAGAAGACCAGTTCCGCTTCGGCTACGTACTCTTCTCAGGCCTTGGTCCCAAGCCAGACATCTAAAGAAGTCAGTTCTTCTTCAGCCACCTCCCCCGTCGGTGACGATTCACTCAGACGCCTCGAAGGAGGGATGGGGAGGTCACTCTCATCGGAAAAAAGTCCAGGGGACTTGGTCCAAGCTATTCAAGACCTTTCACATAAACTTTCTAGAAGCTATGGCAGTGCTCCTTACCTTAAAAAAAGTCTCCCGCGTCACGCGATCCACATAAGATTGGTGATGGACAGCGAGGTAGTTGTGAGATGCTTGAATCGACAAGGATCGAGATCACCACCTCTAAACCAGGTGATGTTGGCCATCTTCCGATTGGCGGAAAAGAAGAAGTGGTACCTGTCGTCAGTTCACCTTCAAGGAGTCCGCAATGTGACAGCGGACGCTCTATCCAGGTTCACACCGATAGAGTCGGAATGGTCCTTAGACGCAGGATCATTCTCCTTCATTCTGAATCAAGTCCCAGAACTGCAGATAGACCTCTTTGCGACGAAAGACAACAAGAAGTTGCCCCTGTACGTGTCCCCGTACGAGGACCCCTTAGCGGAAGCAGTGGACGCGATGTCCCTCGACTGGAACAGATGGTCCAGGATTTATCTGTTCCCTCCTCACAACCTTCTGTTGAGGGTCCTCAACGAACTGAGATCCTTCAAGGGGGTAGCAGCAATAGTGGCCCACAAATGGCCGAACAGCGTGTGGTTCCCCCTGGCATTGGAACTACAGCTGAAGTTTGTACCGCTACCACATCCAGTTCTGACCCAGCAAGTCCAGAAGTCGACTGTCTGCGCTTCATTACAGAAAACCCGGACCCTGCAGCTCATGATTTTCTCTCCCTAGCGGTGAGAAAGCGTTTCGGGATTTCGAAAGCCAGCATAGACTTCCTAGAGGAATATAAGTGCAAATCTACTAGAAGGCAATATGAGTCGTCTTGGAGAAAATGGGTGGCCTTTGTCAAGGCAAAGAATCCGCAGGAGATCTCGACAGACTTCTGCTTATCTTTCTTCATCCACCTCCATGGTCAAGGGTTGGCAGCTAACACGATTTCAGCGTGTAAGTCTGCTTTGACAAGACCCATTCTATATGCCTTCCAGGTTGACCTAGGTAACGAGATCTTTAATAAAGTTCCGAAAGCCTGCGCTAGGCTCAGACCTTCAGCACCTCCAAAGCCCATTTCATGGTCTTTAGACAAAGTTCTTCATTTCGCTTCTCTGTTGAGCAATGAAGAGTGTGCGTTAAAGGATTTGACACAAAAAGTTATTTTCCTATTTGCACTCGCGTCCGGGGCCAGGGTTAGTGAGATCGTAGCCCTCTCGAGAGAGGCAGGTCGTGTTCAGTTCCTGGATGGGGGGGAACTGAACCTGTTTCCGGATCCTACGTTTCTCGCCAAGAATGAGTTACCCACCAACAGGTGGGGTCTGCCCTCCTAAAGAAGATGCATCTCTATGTCCAGTAGAATGCCTAAAGGTCTATCTTCATAGAACTTCAGACTTCAAGGGTGGTCAACTATTCAGGGGAGAAACATCAGGCTCAAATTTATCTCTGAATCAACTCAGAGCGAAAATCACATATTTTATTTGCAGAGCGGATCCTGACAGTACACCCGCAGGTCACGATCCGAGGAAAGTTGCCTCATCCTTAAATTTCTTTAATTGTATGGATTTTGAACATCTCCGTTCATACACTGGCTGGAAGTCTTCCAGAGTGTTCTTTCGCCACTATGCGAAGCAAGTAGAGGAACTAAAGAGATCTGTGGTAGCAGTGGGTCACGTCGTTAACCCTACTGTTTAACTCTGCGAGGAACAGTGGTTTTAATTGGGACGATTAATTCCAGGGTGAGTGTGTAGTTACATACTGTACTACAAACTAAATGAGGGCACTGAGTTGCCCATGTAGACTGTTCCATTTCCAAAGGTGAACCTAGCATAAGTGCAGACATGTGTGCCGAGCGTTTCTAACGCTAATGTGATTGATTTGTAATACAGACTTTTATGACTTTGATACCTTGGTATCTTAAAAGTGGCATTTAATGTTTTTTCTTTCAGATAAACAAGTTCTGTTTACTATCATACTTATGCTTAAAGTTTTGGGTTATCCTCTTCTATATATATATATATATATATATATATATATATATATATATATATATATATATATATATATATATATATATATATATATATATATATATAATTGTTGTTAACCTGTCTATTTATTGTCTGTCAATAAACTTGTTCTTGAGAACCTTGCGTCTCTCTCACCTGTGTCAATTTATTGGTATGATTGAGCATTCATTCTATGTACCTTATCTGGGATAATTCTAATAGAATTGTTCTGTTATGCGAGCTATGTTGCATTGGTTTATGATTCCCTTAACGGGAGGACTCTGTCCCATAAGGGGACGAGGGCGGTTTTACTAGTTTCTTCCTATGCGGATATAAACCTTTGTCCAATACAAGTATTGTGCGGATAACTGGTCGATATTTCATATTGACGCAGTGGTTCTTTACAAACTATGCTTTACTTAATATAGGGTGAGACCACTATATTAGCTTGCCTGGTATTCATACATAGGTATATGTAATCTTCGAGACTTTTCCAGAGCCCAGTAGGACTCTTCCCTGTAGGGGGCAGGAAGCTCTAACATGGTTTATAGTTAGCTGAAAAGATGTATAACGGTAACATCTTAGGTCTCTAGGTCTAGTCGACCGGGGAAAAATTACTTCCCGGGAGTACGGCACGTTCTGAGAATCCACAGATACAGTAATGCTCTGGTACACTTCCATCAGGACGACATGGCTTGAGCCCAAAAAACGGAAAAATCTATTTTTGGGTGAGATGGCCATGTCGTCCTGATGGACCCCCGCCCTTCCCTTTCTAAAAAAGGGCTGTAGGACCCCTCCCTACATACAGTATCTGTAGCACCTCGTGTACGCTACAAGGAATACAGATGGCGCCAGGATTGGCGCCAGGCACGCTTACGAAACGGGAGATAGGGAGCCTTGGGAGCGGCTCCCCCTTTTTTTTTTCCCGATTTCGTTTCTTGCCAATTGACCCCTGCGATACGTAATCTCTGTTCGGGGTGTAGATTGCCATGTGGCGTGTCAAGAATACGTCCTCTGATATGTCGCGATATCCCTTTCACGAGGGATATTCGCTCCAGGAGTTAGAATTCTGGTACCTTAAGGTAAATTCTCTGGGAATATCGCCGTAGTTGTAATATACCCTAGGAAGCTACCCAATAGGAACTTCCATCAGGACGACATGGCCATCTCACCCAAAAATAGATTTTTCGCTTCGCTCAAAATCCGTTCTATATATATATATATACATATTTGTGTGTGCATGTGTGTGTTTGTGTGTGTGTTTGTGTGTGTATGTGTGCGCATGTGTGTGCATGTGTGCATGTAAATTAATAATTGCATATATATATATATATATATATATATATATATATATATATATATATATACATATATCATTCCTGTATAATGATCACAATCAAGTTTATACCCTAACGTAAACACTCATAACTTCATAACATATCACTCCCTAATAACTTAACCAATTATACATAAACGAAACATCTCTCCACATACCCATAACAATCACCAAGAAAAAAAAAAACTTTGGCTAAATATCACCGAAAGTTCCAGGCCCAGTTCATTATGGTTTCGAATGCTCGGTCATTAGTGCAGACGATGTCTTCAGGCCAAAGTCATTTCCATGAAAATTTCGATGCCTTTTCATAGGAAGTCCTTTGGAGTCCTTTGGAGTCCTGCCATTAGCTTATCTGGAGTTCATGGACTTTGTTATTAGTTTGGAGATGGAGATACCTTGATAGTCATACATTAACGACCCAACTTGTGACGGGAAATGGTGATCAGGTGTTTCCGTAATCAAATGAGGGGGGCGTTTATGTTTCGAGCGGATGACTTCAAGTAATTATGCAAATGAATGTAAAACAATGTGTATATATATTTGTATATATATATATATATATATATATATATATATATATATATATATATATATATATATATATGTGTGTGTGTGTGTGTGTGTGTGCGCGCCGCGATTGTGTGTGCATTTGTGTGTGTGTGTGTGTGTGTATGTAGGATCAAACACAATTTTCTTTAAGCATTGGGGTGGCCTACTCGAAACCTCCTTGCCTGGCATTCTGCCAACTGGGATTCGAGTCCCACTCAAGCTCGATAATTTCTTGTAGTGTCTGCAACATCACTATCCTTGTGAGCTAAAGAAAGGTTATTTAGGGGAGCCTATAGGTCTAAACATTGAGTCATCTGCAGACATTGCCTGGCCCCTCCCTGATCCTAGCTTAAGTGGAGAAATCGGAATGTATGTGCTATCTACATTTCATGGTTATACCTTGTGAGACCAGTCTTACATAACAGCGAGTTTTACTGACCCTCCCAACTCACCAGGTGTCTCTGTTATTATCATTATTATTATTATTATTATTATTATTATTATTATTACTTGCTAAGCTACAACCCTAGTTGGAAAAGCAGTATGCTATAAGCCCAGGAACTCCAACGGGGAAAATAGCCCAGTGAGGAAAGGAAACAAGGAAAAACAAAAATCTTCAGGGTAACAACCTTAAAATAAATATCTCCAATATAGACTATAAAAAACGTGAACAAAACAAGAGGTAGAGAAAGACAGAACAGCGTGCCCGAGTGTACCCTTAAGCAAGAGAACTCTAACTCAAGACAGTGGAAGACCATGGTACAGAGTCTATGGCACTACCCAAGACTTGAGAACAATAGTTTGATTTTGGAGTATCCTTCTGCTTACCATAGCTAAAGAGTCTCTTTTATCCTTAACAAGAGGAAAAAGGCCACTGAACAATTACGGTGCAGTAACCCTTTGGATGAAGAAGAATTGTTTGGTAATTTCAGGGTTGTCAGGTGTATGAGGACAGAGGGGAGTCTGTAAAGAATAGGCCAGACAATTCGGTCAATGTGTAGGCAAAAGAAAGAACTGTAACCAGAAAGAAGGATCCAATATAATACTGTCTGGTCAGTCAAAGGACCCCCATAACTCTCTAGCGGTAGTATCTCAACAGGTGGCTGGTGCCTTGACCAACCTACTACCTATGATGATAATCAACAAATTATCATGTTAAAATATAGTGAATTTTTACCTTACACTGGGGTCGAGCCCTAACCTCTTCACATTAAGACAATGACTTTAAGGTTGTTCTGCTTATGTTACCTAATTCTTAAGTATTACCTGCTTAAGGGAATGATTAAATTTGATAAAACTACCTTCAACTAAAGTACATTTATCATATTCACTCTCATAGACTTATATCTTTAATGTACGGTTGATTCAAGATGAAATATCATAAAAGACTTGAATATCTAGAGTGTGTTGCCCATGTCTACTATACTCAATTTATTTTAATGGGCACATTTCCACCGACTCGCAGCGGTGCCCTTTTAGCTCGGAAAAGTTTCCCGATCGCTGATTGGTTAGAATTATCGTGTCCAACCAATAACGGATCAGGAAACTTTTCCGAGCTAAAAGGGCACCCCTGCGAGTCGGTGCAAATATGCCTCACTAAAAAAAATGACTATAGTTTAGCCATTATATTCATAATTGAAAACCATTAATATACAACTGAAGTGTCCTCGCAACTATTATACTAAGATGGCTTCCAGTGTCCAAAAAAAAATAGTGAGGCTCACCAGTTTTTTCCTTGGATAATAATCCAAGGATAATGCAAAACATCAAAAGGATTATGCATATCGATCACCGAATCCTTCTCCAAAAGTATCCTCATTGCCTGTAGAGACAAAAGATATGAGTTGTCAGATGGGTTTTGAATATTACCGAACGGACTCATTCCGGATATATATATATATATATATATATATATATATATATATATATATATATATATATATATATATATATATATATATATATATATATATATATATATAGATAGATAGATAGATAGACATATATATATATATATATATATATATATATATATATATATATATTTATATATATATGCATGTATATATATACATATATATATGTATATATATACAGTATATATATATATATATATATATATATATATATATATATAATATACAGTATATATATATATATATATATATATATATATATATATATATATATATATATACACACACATATATATATATATGTATATATAGATATATATATATATATAATATATATATATATATATATATATATATATATATATATATAAATATATATATACTTATTTATATACTCTCTCTCTCTCTCTCTCTCTCTCTCTCTCTCTCTCTCTCTCTCTCTATATATATATATATATATATATATATATATATATATATATATATATATATATATATATATATATAATTCCTGTATAATGTTTATAGTCAAGTTTATACTTTAACGTGAATGCACTTATAACATTATATGTCATTCCCTAATAACTCAAATTATATATAACAAGACATCACTCCAAATACCCATAACAGTCGCCAAGAAACAGTTTGGGTAAATATTAACGAAAATTCAAATTTCGAATTTAGCACTGCTACCTAAAGAACTTAGTTCCAGATATGATTGCTGATGTACGGACTTCTATCTACTGTTAATATTATATTTATTATGAACTACAGTGTAAAAAGAAAAAAAAAATATTTTAATTGGAAATTCTCCGTAAGAATATACTGTTCTCAGCCGTATTTCAGTAAAATATGGGTGACCGTAACACCTACTTTGTTATTATTTTTTCCGGGTTCGTGGACGTAATATCACTCCTTTACGTCAATATATAATTTTTCAAAACGTTCAGTGCCTGGCAACATTCATTCCAGAATTTTCATCGTTTTTTACCGCGAATTATTAACGGTGAACATTACTGATAGTGTTAGAGGATTCTGTATTAGCACGATGCTCATTTTATTCTCCTGGATTTATGAATATCTTAAAAAGGAGGCAGTGTGTAGTTTATACTCTATGCTCTGTTGTGACGTCATTATTACGTCATTTACTTATACTTTCGGCATTGCTGCTACTCATTGGTGTGTGCCTGAGGGAAAGCCAATTATTACTATTATCATTATTATTATTATTATTATTATTATTATTATCAACCAAGCTACAGCCCTAGTTAGAAAAGCAAGATACTATAGGCCCAAGGAAAGGAAGTAAGGAAATAGATAAACCATATAAGAAGTAATGAACAATTAAAATAAAATATTCTAAAACAAAAATTAACAACATTAAAACATAATCAATATATAAACTATAAAACTACTTACGTCAGCCTGTTCAGCTTTACCAATAGCAGTTTTGCAGACTACGAACTTTTTTTAATCATACAAAATACATAATATTCACATACCCATTGATATTGTAGTTATGTGTATCTGAAGTACATAGATACTTTAAGGAGAATATTTCCCCCATACTATGCAGTCTACTGCTATTAGTTACCTCCGCCAACGGAGTTGGAAGGAAGTAATGTTTTACCCCCTTGATTGTGTGTTGGTATGTTTGTTTATGAACACCTTCTTGGCCACAATTTTAATCGTAGAGTAATGAAACTTGCAGGGATTAGCTGGTATGTAAAAAGCTGGAATTGATTAAATTTTGGAAGGGCAAGGTCAAAGGTCAAGATCACGGTCAAGCAAAATGTCCAATTCACGCAATCAGCTATAAGTTTAGATATCGTTGTCACAGAGACTCCAAAATTCGGTTCATATTTGAGTGTATGAAAATCTACGCCATTTAAATACATGCTAAGGTGAAAGGTCATGGTCAAGCAGAAGGTCGAGAAATAAGCTGCCGCGGCGGAGGTCTGCCCTCTACTGAGTGCCCCTCTAGTTTTTTTTTTTTTTTTTTTTTTAGCGCTACATCGAACTGTACATGTAATCGTCCGCTTAGGCAGTGAATATGTAACTTCAAATGACGATGTTTCCCTGGGCAACATGGCAATGATATCATGTTTTCATAATTTAGGACGAGCTTTGCATGG
>NC_090740.1:113423773-113426273 GCF_036898095.1 Palaemon carinicauda | reverse complement strand
TCCAGCATAGTCAGATCACTATTTAATGATCAATGTTGACCTTTGGAGATCGATGCTCGAAACTTCAGTTATATTTAAGCCTGTACTAGTTGCTCTCTTAGTGAACGACGTAGGTTCCATCAATTAGTTTCCTAATGGAGGGTTTTTCGTCGTAGGCTCATGTGTCCGATGTGTAAGGTTTTTAGCTACAGTACTTCGCATTGCGTTGTTACTCCGAGCATAATTTCCAGCTGCTCTACCTTTAAGGGAGAGGACAAATGAATTATTGGGGATGGCCTATTCTAGTCATGCTTCTCTCTCTCTCTCTCTCTCTCTCTCTCTCTCTCTCTCTCTCTCTCTCTCTCTCTCTCTCTCTTCCTTCGTATAATGGTCTAGGCAAACGCAACTAAAGGTAATTTACTGGTTAAGTATTTCCTCAATATATAGTTCCATTGAACTTATGGAATCATTCATTGCCTACCTTAAACCAGACTTAACTATAAACATATGCTAATATTAATAGAAATTCAGCCTTTTATATTATGAAGGCCACGTATGTAATATAGAGGAAATAAAAACAAGCGCAAAAGTTTTCAATGCTTTCCCCAAGGCTAAAATCATTGCCAGATCTTTGGCCAGACAGCCTCATTAACGTTTACAATGTTTCCAGATGTATGTGTAGATGTATGTGAAGGTGTAGGTGTGGGTATAAGTGCATGTGTATGTGTAGTTATAGATGGAAACTTAATCTTAATCTTGTAGATGGAATTAAGCTATTCAGCTTCTGGAAAAAGTTCTTGTATATTTGAAGTTGCGAAAGAAATTTTGTTTCTGTCAACATACATGATTTATTTATTTATTTTTTATTTTCAGAATCTGGGTAAATAAGTTCCATATATAGAATTTTCTGTAGGGGAGAATATTTACATTTGGAATTTCCTTGATGTTACCGTGAATAAATAGGGTAAAAATTTCACTTATTCAATGTACCGTAAATGTAATATTCGTCGGTTTTTTTTTTTTTTTTTTTTAATATTCCCTTTCAACATTATACAAACATTATATAATTAATTAAAATTAAGTTTATAAGCATTATACGTCTTTGGAGTTCTCATTATACTGATACTGAGATAAAGTCTATTTATGATAATGACCTTAAACTTAAAATATTTATTGAAATGAGTCAAGGTCCCAATTTAACAAACCAAGAGTTGCTGTTATTATTATTATTATTATTACTTGCCAAGCCAAAACCCCACTTGGAAAAACAGGATGCTACAAACCCAGAGGCTCCAACAGAGAAAAAAGCACAGTGAGGAAAGGAGAAAAAAAATATATTTTAAGAACAATAACAACATTGAAATAAATATTTCCTTTATAAACTATAAAAACTTTAACAAAACAAGACGAAGAAAAATAAGATCGAATAGTGTGCTCGAGTGTACCCTCAAGTAAGATAACTCTAATCCAAGAGAGTGGAATACTATGGTACAGAGGCTATGGACGCATTTTGATAAAGACACTATTCTAGTTACTATATGTTGCAAGATATTTTGGAGAGCAATGATATAAGAGTTGATATCATTCATTTCCAATTAAAAAATCTGTTAATGTAAAATTCATGTCTGGATGAATTTCAACATAATATGGAAAAGCTGAGATAACTTAGAATAGAAAATCAAATAAATATATTATACTGTAAGAATTAACCAAATAAAGTGTTTTATTTGCCCCATTTGCAAGATTTTAACCATCCAATAAACTAGAAAAATATCAGTGAATTATGCTTTTCTAATCATTACTTTATTCCAAGGTTGTGCTGGCCGATGTGGTAACGTCCCTGACTGGTGAACGCCAGACTGGGGTTTGAGTCCCACTAAAACTCATGGTTTCTTTGGTCGCTGCAGCCTCACCATCCTGGTGGCTTAGGGGAGCCAATAGGTCTATCTGCTGGGTTATCAGCAACCACAGCCTGGCCCTACTTGGTCCTAGGCTATTGTCCTGCTTGATAGGGCAATGTCACTGTCCCTTGCCTCTGCCATTCATGAGTGGCCTTTAAACCTTTAAAGAAAACCTGTGGCCTTTTTGAAGGTGATCGTTTTATCACCAATGAATATTGTAATAGATATTAACAATTATCGTTGTCAAAATATCAAGCATAAAATGCAACACTGATTCCATTTTTATGTTTTATTCATCTCGGATGATCTCGTATTAGAATAAAAGCGTTTTTATCCTTTGGGAATCACATGACTGGTGTTTCTTTTTCTTAATTTTATATTATATGGCATTATATTTTCTTTACCATCATCCCTACTGAGGTAAATCGTTTTTACTCCAATATATAATTAGAGTAAGTAAGACGAGAAAGCATTTTACTGGGATTCCGGATATATATATATATATATATATATATATATATATATATATATATATATATATATATATATATATATATATATATATATATATATATATATATATATGTGTATATATATATATATGCCAGAGATTAATATCT
>NC_090740.1:113403773-113418773 GCF_036898095.1 Palaemon carinicauda | reverse complement strand
AACTCTGCAGTTTTATTCGCCTACGTGCCATATGAAGCGTAAACCAAGTTCAACAGTCCCGGGGGTCTCATGTTCCTTCATGAAAAGATAAAAGGAACTCTGGCTTCTTTTGAGAATCGAAAGACGTCTCTAATTGAGATGAAATGTAACTCCTTGAGAAAGGGTTCATGATCATACGCACGTAGTCTTTTGATCTCTTTTAACTAAAAGGACCCTTATTCACAGATGTATTAGGGGTGGAAATCCACTATCACTCTTAGGATTCAAGTTAACTTTAAAAATAGAATGTAAACGAAGAAGAATCTCTGCAAATAGATAAGAAAATATTTGCCCTCAAAATACTTAGTAATTCTATATGAAAAAATTAAAAAAGAGAATATATCCTAGGTAGTAGGTTGGTCAGGGCACTACCCACCCGTTTAGATACTACCGCTAGAGAGTTATGGGGTCCTTTGACTAGTCAGACAGTACTTTATATCCTAGGTAGTAGGTTGGTCAGGGCACTACCCACCCGTTTAGATACTACCGCTAGAGAGTTATGGGGTCCTTTGACTAGTCAGACAGTACTTTATATCCTAGGTAGTAGGTTGGTCAGGGCACCACCCACCCGTTTGGATACTGCCGATAGAGAGATATGGGGTCCTTTGACTAGCCAGCCAGTACTTCATTGGGTCCTCTCTAGTTACGGTTCATTTTTCCTTTGCCTACACACACATCGAATAGTCTGGCCTAATCTTTTCATATTCTCATCTGTCCTCATACACCTGACAACACTAAGATTACCAAACAATTCTTCTTCATTCAAGGGGTTACTGCACTGTAATTGTTTAGTGGCCACTTTCCTCTTGGTAAGGGTAGAAGAGACTCTTTAGCTATGGTAAGCAGCTCTTCTAGGAGAAGGACACTCCAAAATCAAACCATTGTTCTCTAGTCTTGTGTAGTGCCATAGCCTCTGTACCATGGCCTTCCACTGTCTTGGATTGGAGTTCTCTTGCTTGAGGACACACTCGGGCACACTATTCTACGTTATTTCTCTTCCTTTTGTTTTGTTAAAGTTTTTATAGTTTATATAGGAGGTATTTATTTTAATGTTACTGTTTGAGAAATATTTCACTTTTCCTTGTTTCCGTTCCTCACTGTGGTATTTTCCCTGTTGGAGCCCCTAGGATTATAGCATCCTGCTTTTCCAACTAAGATTATAGCTTAGCAATTAATAATAATAATAATAATAATAATAATAATAATAATAATAATAATAATAATAAAAATGATAATGATAACTATATTATGATGATAATACATGGATTATCTTCGACATTTCTTTGTGGTAAACCTTATTGAATAACTGAAATAAAAAACATTTTGAACATTATTTAGTATTAGAGAATAATTTCGCTTGAATAACTATTTCTTAATTGGAGTTTCATATCTTATTTTGTATTGACATCAAGCTTTTTTTTATTTAACCATTATTATTATAATGAAAATTATCAGGATACCAAATATTCTAAAACATCTCATAAGTGAACCGGATAGTTATCTAGAAATATAAATAAAAAAGAATTATTATTGTTGTTGTTGTTGTTGTTATTATTATTCTTTTTGGTATTATTTATATTATTGTTGTTATTAATATTATTGTTGTTGGTGTCAATATTATTATTGCTGTTGTCGTTGTTATTATTATTCTTGTTGGTGTTATTATTGTTATTATTATTACTATTCTTGTTGTTATTATTATTGTCGTTATTATGGTTATTATTAATGATGTTGATATCATTATTATTGTCATTACTATTATTATAGTTATTATTATTGTTGCTGTTGGTTTTGTTGATATTATTATAAACTCTCTTTATTATGAAAATAAAGAGAATGAAAATGAGCTCCATAATCTCTAATGATCCATGTTAACTCTACATTAGTTCATTATACTGATTAAAAATTTTCCTGGATATTTCAAAGCTGAACATAATCTCATTGTTATACTTTAACAAAATGGTAATTAGATGCTGGAAATCTACTTTTGTGAGTACTGAATTACACGAACCCACACACGCACACACAGACACATACATATATCTATACATATATAAATATATATATATATATATATATATATATATATATATATATATATATATATATATATATATGTATATATATATATATCATATCCCCATATATATTTATATATATGTATATATATATGTATATATATACATATATGTATATATATATATATATATATATATATATATATATATATATATATATATATATACATATATATATATATATATATATATATATATATATATATATATATATATATATATATATTTTTGGGCTCAAGCCATGTCGTCCTGATGGAAGTTCCTATAGGGTAGCTTCCTAGGGTATATTACAACTACGGCGATATTCCCAGAGAATTTACCTTAAGGTACCAGAATTCTAACTCCTGGAGCGAGTATCCCTCGTGAAAGGGATATCGCGACATATCAGAGGACGTATTCTAGACACGTCACATGGCAATCTACATCCTGGACAGAGATTTCGTCTCGTAGGAGGTGATTGACGAGATACGAATTCGGGAAAGAAAAAGGGGGAGCCGCTCCCAAGGCTTCCCTATCCCCCGATTGGTATGCGTGCCTGGCGCCAATCCTGGCGCCATCTGTATTCCTTTTTGCGTAGCTTAACAACTCGGTGTTTTTTCCTGTTTTTCTCGCAAATCTTGGATTTATTCGACTTTTCATGGCTTCTTCGTCTTCGTCGGCCTCTGATAAGTTGAGTATAGTGTCTGTTATGTATAAATGTAGGCTCTTGGTAAAATTTTGAGTGATTAATAGGATTAATCTTTGATACAAGAGCCGTAGCCTACCAGAGGTGTCCTGGACACTGTCGCTCGCTAGGTATAAATTAGTTAGTCAGAGCGACATTCCTGGTTGTTTTGCTTTAATAAATTTTAGCTATTTAGCATTACATAGGATTTCCTTTCGTGCTTAGTATTATTTGGCGAAGTATTCACCATTCTGACCTACGCTAGGCCATGTAGCCTAGTCGTTTGGGCCTAGTACTTCATGCATGATTTGGGTTTTTCCGAGTGTAATTAAAATTTTATTGAAGCTTTAGGCTATATTTTATACATTTTAGACTGTGTGGAATATTTCCAAGATTGTATACGTGTGAGTTTTGGTGAATTAGGTAATCGATTCTCTTGGTGCCTAGGCTAACTGCTTATGGAGCCTTAGTATACTTTATCATACTCCCCGGTTGCTTTCTTTTCTTCGGAGAAGGTATGCAATCCCTTTCCCTCTGTTTAAGCCTTGGGCTTATCCCTAAGTGGTTTTTTCCGAATTTATTTTCGATAAAACTATACTAGGGTGTTACTGTACCTTCCTGTTCCTGTAGTTATGGTTCAAGAGGGACAGAACAACAGAGTTTTTAGTCTGAGTCTGTGTTGTCTGACTTGGGGAAGAGTCCCCCTCGCTGACCTAACACATACAAAGGGAGCTTAGCTCCCTTAGGTCACTACCGAAGGTTTCTGTAGTTATGATTCCTTCTTTTGTGATCTACCAGACTAGTCCTGTTGCTGTTCTTGGGGGAGGATAAGTTCTTCCCTTGGGAGTAGCAACGCCTTCCTTGCTTTGGTGCTCTGGAAGCTGGCAAGTATTGCTGGCCTTTCCCCTTAGATCTCCCTTAGGCTAAGATAAGTTTCTTGGCTGCGGGTGATCTGTCACTAAAGCAAGGTTGGCAGGACCCTCTTGTCCCTTCCCCCTCTATCTCCGTAATGGCCTAGCCATTACTGTACTGTACCTTGCCGGCCGGCAGAGCTGGCCGGCAGGGGTCTTACTGTACTGTACGTCGTTCTACTTCTGGACTTTGTATAGGTTGGGATGTGGAATTGACTCAGCCCATTGCCGGCCGGCAGAGCTGCTGGCCGGCAAGGGTCTTATGTTTTCGAGTGCTGCCCGGACCTCTCTTGGTCCCTTATCCATGCCTGCCGGCAGAGCCGGACGGCATTGGTCAAGGAAGCCTGAATTAGTTTCTCCCCTTCCTTATATGCACTCTTTCGGTAGCCGGGCTTGGAGGTTGTGTACACTCTTATCCCGGCATCCATTCTATTTTTCTTCTAGTGCTGTACCTGTCCCGGCTGCCGGCCTATGAGGCCGGCAGCCGGCCTATGAGGCCGGCAGCCGGGCAGGTGTAGTCCTCTGGTTCTTTTGCTGCCGGCTGGCATCGGTCTTGTACCTTTGCCGGCCGGCTTATGTCAGTCCTTGTCTGCCGGTCACCAAGAGTGTGGCCGGCAGCTGGGTACTACCTTGTGTAGTTGCTGGCTGGCAGCCATTGCCGGCCAACACTGGCTGTTACCGGCCGGCAGTTGCTGCCGACCGGCACAGGCATTTGAACCAGAGTGCTGCCGCCCTATAGCTGTTAAGTAGTATACTTTAAAGCTAGTTGTGGTGTGTGCCGGCCGGCAAAGGCAGGCCGGCACACATCCCCCTATACTGTACTAGTATTCTTCTGTATAGCATATACAGTAAGAAGAAAACTATAGTAAAGGTTTTGGTACAGCACTGTATCTTCTAACACTATTGTGTTTTCTTGCACATCCCTTTGCTGTTGCCCTCAGATAGGAAGCTGAGTTCTTCCCTGTCTATTATCCAGGATTTTAAAATCATTGCTTAGGTGTGAGCTCCACCTGTTTCCTCTGGAAACCTTGCATTGGTTACTCTAGAAGAGATAAACCATTTTTTATTTTATTATCTGGAAGGCTGCAACAATGGGTTGTGAGGGAAACACAAGTGTGTGTCTTTCCTTTCTGAATTGTTATGCTATACTATGCATATCCAGGGATACATAGTTCACTTGATACTCATGGAAATTTCTTCTCTTTACAGAAGGACACTCCGAAGTGGGGAAGTGCTTTCTGCAATGTCAGCAGCAAGAACCTCTGCGGACATGAGTTTTGTAGGAGACACGCAGCATACGCTGTCTCCAAGGATGATCTCCGGTATTGGGACCCTCAGGTATGTACTGTGTGCACTAACCTGATTAATGAGACATTTAAATAGCTAGGAAGAAGCTTCGTACCTGGGTAAGGGGCTTCCAAAAGAACACTTCTGGCCCTTATCTTCCAAGTGAGAAGATGAGGGCGTATCCTTTCCCTAAGGCATCAGCTGATGCAGTGATTCCCCAGCCTCAAGAGGAGATCCCCTAAGTTCAGATCCAGGTGGATGCTGAAGTCGCGGTCGCGATGCAAGACATCCAGCTAAATGACAGGATGTCTGATGTGGACGGGTGTCAGGAGGAAGACCTCCTGGCAGAAGCCCAGGATGAAGTTCAAGCCCCTCTACATCGGCCGGTCTCCCAGTAGAGCTGGGACAGGCCCTCTCTTCTATTGTTGGAATGATCCAACAAATGCAGAAGGAGAATCAGGAGAAGGCGGCTGCAATGGAACTGCGAATGCAGTGCCTTGCAGAATCACATGGGCCCCAGAAAAAGCTCAATGTGAAAGATCTTCCCTTGTGCTCAGATGCTAACCCATGGAGGTATGCTGAGCACATGCCGATGACGACTGGAAAGATCGTCATCTCGGATAAGCTGGGCTCAGTTCCCCTGGAGGGTGGAATTCTGGCCCAGCAAGGCATCATATCCGGACTGTTATGTCCGGCTGAGGAAGGAACCAGCTTCAAAGGAGGAGACAGAGCCGAAGGAGGTCATAGTGATGGACCATGCTAAGGCTCAAGCTCTACTTTCATCCTCGATGAAAGAGAGGGGCTTCTTTAACTCAAAGGTAGCTGCATTGAATAGGAAGCTCCCTTCCTTTGTGTCCTCGCCTACTAGAGCCTTCCCCCTTTTACAGAAAGGGTTTCTGGCTGTACTAAAAGCAATCGAGGCCGGCAAGTCTTGCCCCTCCCTAGAGGAGTGTAAACCCTTGTCGCTGGCCCTGCCTATGGACCACAAAGACTGGAAGGACGTCCATCTTACGTTCTCAGTGGGAAAGTTGGAGGCTGATATTGCCGGACGTCAGTTCGGCAAGGACCTCCCTAAGCTGTCTGACTTTCTTTTGCGAAGTGAGTTCGATACAAAAGAAAGACTGACTGCCTCAATGTCTCTTCAGACTACTCTCGAGACGATGGCAAGTGACCCCAAGGTCCATGAAATGTTCATGGTAGTGGCCAAGCCTCATCTGGCCACAGTGACGAAGGACCTTTATGGCTTCGTCAAGGCAAGGAGAGCTTGTAGGGAGTTCGTGTTTACCTCGGCTACGGTGAGGCACGAGCTAAAGAAACTAATCTCCTCCAACATTTGGGGAAAAAGACCTTTTTCCCTACCGACTTGGTCAAAGAAGTTGTTGATAAAGCCGCCTTGGAGAATAGAAACCTTCTCCAGAAGTGGGGCCTGGCTATCAAAAGAAAGTCTTCCCCGGATGAGGGTCCTCAACTAAAGAGGAAGACTATGAGGACTAGGCTACCGTCTCGGCCAGCCAAGCCTCTTAGACAGCAACAGCAACTGCAATTGCCATTGCCCCCAGTGCCCCAGATCGTGGCACAAACCCCGACCACCTTTCAGTGGGTACCCCAGGCCGTGTCGACACAGTCCACGGCATTCACCCCAGCGTTCGAAGGGCAGTCTACCTCCTTTCGAGCAAAGCCTAGAGGAGCAGCCAGAGGCTCATCTAGACGCCCCTCAAGGGGAAGGGGATTCAGGGGTGGTCGTGGTCAGGAAGGCAAGACCTCAGGACGGCAGTCCAAGTGAGGTGATACCGGTAGGAGGGAGACTTCTGAAATTTCGGGATCGGTGGACCTTCGATCCCTGGGCCCACAGCCTACTCAAGAATGGACTGGGTGGGAGCTGGTACAGCACTCCACCCCCGTACCTTCGGTTTTTCCAACACTCCACCCCCGTTATGGAGGAGTACGTTCAAGAACTGTTGGAGAAAAAAGGGTGAAGCCCATCAATTTCTAAGGGAGGCTGTTTTGTGTTCCCAAGAAAGACTCGGAAAAGCTCAGAGTCATTCTGGACTTGTCGCCACTTAACAAGTTCATAGTGAATTGCAAATTCAAAATGCTAACACTGCAACACATAAGGACCTTACTGCCCAAGAGGGCATATTCCGTCTCTATAGACTTGTCAGACGCCTACTGGCACATTCCAATTAGCCATCGACTCTCCCCCTACCTAGGGTTCAGGCTACAACGAAGACTATACGCCTTCGGAGCCATGCCATTCGGGCTAAACATAGCCCCAAGGATTTTTACGAAGCTTGCGAGCGTAGCTCTCAAACAATTTCGCCTAAAGGGAATTCAGGTAGTAGCCTACCTGGACGACTGGTTGGTGTGGGCAGCATCCGAGACAGAATGCTTGCAAGCTTCCAGTCAAGTGATCCAGTTCCTAGAGTACCTAGGCTTCAAGATCAACAGAAAAAGTCTGGACTTTCTCCATCTCAAAAGTTCCAGTGGCTAAGATCCACTGGGACCTTTTGTCACACCGTTTCTCCACCCCGGCGAAGAAAAGGAAGGAGATAGCGGGTTCTGTCAAGAGACTTCAAGATTCCGAAAGGATATCAAGACACAAGCAGGAGAGAGTACTGCGCTCTCTCCAGTTTGCTTCGGTGACAGACCCAGTGCTAAGAGCACAGCTAAAGGATGCAATCGGAGTTTGGAGAAGTTATGCATCAAACACGTGAAGAGATCTGAGAAGACCAGCCGCTTCGGCTAAGTACTCTTCTCAGGCCTTGGTCCCAAGCCAGACATCTAAAGAAGTCAGGTTCTTCTTCAGCCACCTCCCCCGTCGGTGACGATTCACTCAGACGCCTCGAAGGAGGGATGGGGAGGTCACTCTCATCGGAAAAAAGTCCAGGGGACTTGGTCCAGGCTATTCAAGACCTTTCTCATAAAACTTTCTAGAAGCTAGGGCAGTGCTCCTTACCTTAAAGAAAGTCTCCCCGCGTCATTCGTTCCACATAAAGTGGTGATAGACAGCGAGGTAGTTGTGAGATACTTGAATCGACAAGGATCGAGGTCACCACCTCTCAACCAGGTGATGTTGGCCGTCTTCCGATTGGCGGAAAAGAAGAAGTGGTACCTGTCGGCAGTTCACCTTCAAGGAGTCCGCAATGTGACAGCGGACGCTCTATCCAGGTTCACACCGATAGAGTCGGAATGGTCCTTAGACGCAGGATCATTCTCCTTCATTCTGAATCAGTCCCAGAACTGCAGGTAGACCTCTTTGCGACGAAAGACAACAAGAAGTTGCCCCTGTACGTGCCCCGTACGAGGACCCCTTAGCGGAAGCAGTGGACGCGATGTCCCTCGACTGGAACAGATGGTCCAAGATTTATCTGTTCCCTCCTCACAACCTTCTGTTGAGGGTCCTCAACAAACTGAGATCCTTCAAAGGGTAGCGGCAATAGTGGCCCACAAGTGGCCGAACAGCGTGTGGTTCCTCCTGGCATTGGAACTGTAGCTGAAGTTTGCACCACTACCAGATCCAGTTCTGACCCGGCGAGTCCAGAAGTCAACTGTCTGCGCTTCATTACAGAAAACCCGGACCCTGCAGTTCATGATTTTCTCTCCCTAGCGGTGAGAAAGCGTTTCGGGATTTCGAAAGCCAGTATAGACTTCCTTGAGGAATATAAGTGCAAATCTACTAGAAGGCAATATGAGTCATCTTGGAGAAAATGGGTGGCCTTTTGTCAACGCGAAGATTCCGCAGGAGATCTTGACAGACTTCTGCTTATCTTTTTTCCCCACCTTCATGGTCAAGGGTTGGCAGCAAACACGATTTCAGCGTGTAAGTCTGCTTTGACAAGACCCATTCTATATGCCTTCCAGGTCGACCTAGGTAACGAGATCTTTAATAAAGTCCCGAAAGCCTGTGCTAGGCTCAGACCTTCAGCACCTCCAAAGCCCATTTCATGGTCTTTAGACAAGTTCTTCATTTCGCTTCTCTGTTGAGCAATGAAGAGTATGCGTTAAAGGATTTGACACAAAAAGTTATTTTCCTATTTTGCACTCGCGTCCGGGGCCAGGGTTAGTGAGATTGTAGCCTCTCGAGAGAGGCAGGTCGTGTTCAGTTCCTGGATGGGGAAGAACTGAACCTGTTTCCGGATCCTACGTTTCTCGCCAAGAATGAGTTACCCACCAACAGGTGGGGTCCCTGGAGAATCTGCCCTCTGAAAGAAGATGCATCTCTATGTCCAGTAGAATGCCTAAAGGTCTATCTTCATAGAACTTCAGACTTCAAGGGTGGTCAACTATTCAGGGGAGAAACATCAGGCTCAAATTTATCTCTGAATCAACTCAGAGCGAAAATCACATATTTTATTCGCAGAGCGGATCCTGACAATACACCCGCAGGTCACGATCCGAGGAAAGTTGCCTCATTCTTAAATTTCTTTAATTGTATGGATCTTGAACATCTCCGTTCATACACTGGCTGGAAGTCTTCTAGAGTGTTCTTTCGCCACTATGCGAAGCAAGTAGAGGAACTAAAAGAGATCTGTGGTAGCAGTGGGTCGCGGTGTTAACCCTACTGTTTAACTCTGCGAGGAACAGTGGTCTTAATTGGGACGATTAATTCCAGGGTGAGTGTGTAGTTACATACTGTACTACAAACTAAGTGAGGGCACTGTGTTGCCCATCCAGACTGTTCCATTTCCGAAGGTGAACCTAGCATAAGTGCAGACATGTGTGCCGTGCGTTTCTAACGCTAATGTCATTGATTTGTAATACAGGCTTTTATGACTTTGATACCTCGGTATCTTGAAAGTGGCATCTAATGTTTTTTCTTTCAGACAAACAAGCTCTGTTTACTATCATACTTATGCTTAAAGTTTTAGGTTATCCTCTTCTTATATATATATATATATATATATATATATATATATATATATATATATATAATTGTGGTTAACCTGTCTATTTATTGCCTGTCAATAATCTGGTTCTTGAGTACCTTGCGTCTCCTTCACCTGTGTCAATTTATTGGTATAATTGAGCATTCATTCTATGTACCTTATCTGGGAAAATTCTAATAGAATTGTTCCTTTATGCAAGCTATGTTGCATTGGTTTTCCTCCTATGCGGATATAAAACCTTTGTCCAATACAAGTATTGTGCGGAAAACTGGTCGATATTTCATATTGACGCAGTGGTCCTTTACAAACTATGCTTTACTTAATATAGGGCGAGACCACTATATTAGCTTGCCTGGTATTCATACATAGATATATGTACTCTTCGAGACTTTTCCAGAGTCTAGTAGGACTCTTCCCTGTAGGGGGCAGGAAGCTCTAACATAGTTTATAGTTAGTTGAAAAGATGTATAACGGTAACATCTTAGGTCTCTAGGTCTAGTCGACCGGGAAAAAAAAATTACCTCCGGGGAGTACGGCACTTTCTGAGAATCCACAGATACAGTAATGCTCTGGTACACTTCCATCAGGACGACATGGCTTGAGCCCAAAAAACGGATTTTGAGCGAAGCGAAAAATCTATTTTTGGGTGAGATGGCCATGTCGTCCTGATGGACCCGCCCTTGCCTTTCTAAGAAAGGGCTGTAGGACCCCTCCCTACATACAGTATCTGTAGCACCTCGTGTACGCTACAAGGAATACAGATGGCGCCAGGATTGGCGCCAGGCACGCATACGAATCGGGGGATAGGGAAGCCTTGGGAGCGGCTCCCCCTTTTTCTTTCCCGAATTCGTATCTCGTCAATCACCTCCTACGAGACGAAATCTCTGTCCAGGATGTAGATTGCCATGTGACGTGTCTAGAATACGTCCTCTGATATGTCGCGATATCCCTTTCACGACGGATACTCGCTCCAGGAGTTAGAATTCTGGTACCTTAAGGTAAATTCTCTGGGAATATCGCCGTAGTTGTAATATACCCTAGGAAGCTACCCTATAGGAACTTCCATCAGGACGACATGGCCATCTCACCCAAAAATAGATTTTTCGCTTCGCTCAAAATCCGTTATATATATGTATATATTTATATATGTATATACACACACATATATATATATACATATATGCATATATATATATATTTATACATGTATATATACACATATATATAAATATATATATACACACACACGCATATATATATATATATATATATATATATATATATATATTTTTCTTCATATATATCAATTTATATATATATATTTATATATATATGTGTGTATATATATACATATATATCCATATATATACATATATATATATGTATATATATATACATATATATACATATATATATATATATATATATATATATATATATATATATATATATACATAACCCAAAGTTTTATCTAATGATACCTTGAATGTTTAAAAACGGTAATAAATTTCCATAGAAGAAAAAATTAATAATATTCTACTCTTTTCCGGCTACAGGTCTCTATCCTAAGTTTTGCTGATGTTGACACTTTTCTCAGGCATTTCGCAACAGTCGAGCAATCTCTTCCTGTTTTGCTCCCAGTGTTTCCTTTTTTACCAAGAACCAGATTGAGATTGCTTGTAATGTTCCGCGGTTTTCTATCTATTTTTGCCTTGAGTTCCTTTTGAGCAAAGCCTCATTCTTCCGAAGCTATTTTGGGACCAAAAATCTTACCTTTGATAATGCTGGACGAAAGATTTTGTAACACCAAAACTAATAAAAAGTCTGACAAATTTTTTTTTCATTATCTTATTAACAGTTATTAACGCTGTCCTGTTAAAATAACTATATCAAATCAAAAGATAATCACACTTTAATGAATAATTTAATAAATTTTTTACTAGCCCAAAATAAATAGTCTATCAAAATAATTTCAAATATTCCTTTCATTATCCTTTTATTAACAGTTATTAACGCTATTCTATCAAAATAACTTTATAGAATTAAAAGACAACCACCGTTTAATGAAAACTTTAATTCATTTTTTGCCAGACCAAAATGAATAAAAATTTGTCAATATGTTGGTTTTTTCTTTCATTATCCTTTTATGAACAGTTATTAACGCTATTTTATCAAAAATAACTTTATAGAATTAAAAGACCACCACCCTTTAATGAAAAAATGTAATTAATTTTTTGCTTGCCCAAAATAGATAAAAAGTTTGTCAAATCATGCCTTTTTTTTCTTTCATTATCCTTTGATTAACAGTTATTAGCGCTATCTTATCAAAATAACTACATCAAAGCAAAAGAAAACCACCCTTTAATGAAAAATTTAATTAATTTATTTTTACTATTAACTTGTAAAAAAGTAATTAATTTTTTTTTTTTTAAACATTTTATTTAAATTTTTCATTACTACTTATATTGTTTATTATTTCCTTGTTCCATTTCCTCACTGGGCTATTTACCCCGTTGGAGCCCTTGGGCTTATAGCATCTTGCTTTTCCAACTGGGGTTGTAGCTTGGCTAATAATAATAATAATAATAATAATAATAATAATAATAATAATAATAATAATACTGCATGAGTTGTGAAAGAAAAAACCCGAATGTGTTTCCTGTTCTTTTAGCCATATTTAAATCCTCGTAAGTTTTTCACCTTTAAGAAGACATTCGCATTGTAGAAACTATTGTGTCTGCGTTGCTTTCCCATATACAAAAGAAGAATATTTCCACTGAAATAAATGAAAAAACATATAATAATTGAGGTGAAAGATGAGCTACATCAATATATTTATATTATAAATTTCTGGTTTTTATTATTCTATTTGTATGTATATATATATATATATATATATATATTATATATATATATATATATATTTATATATATACACATGTATATGTATATATACATATATATATGTATATATATATATATATATATATATATATATATATATATATATATATATATATATTTATATATATACACATGTATATGTATATATACATATATATATGTATATATATATATATATATATATATATATATATATATATATATATATGCAGAAGAACCACAGGGAAAATGAAAATACGAAATATACGCTTAAGTCCTGACTAGTTTCGTGATTCTTCTTCAGAGGACTGATTTATTGAGAGAGGTTTCTTTACATTTTATAGGGAAAGCAAACGTACGAACATACATATATAGAGATTTAAAGAACAATGACACTCCCTTACCAGCTACCTGGGCTTCGTCAGGTGTTAAGTGGGCGAGTCCCCAAGCTCATTAGACACCTGCCCAAAAAGGGGTCAATTCTAGTGGCGGGTAAATTCTTGTTTTTCAGTCAGTTTATTTATATGAAATCACGGTAGCCTTATCTATATAAATACATAAGCAAAACATACACACACACACACACATATATATATATATATATATATATATATATATACATACATATACACATACATATATATATACATACACACATATGTACATATACATTTATATACATACAACATTAATATCATAAACATATAATCATGTATATATCAATACTTAGATCTAGCATAACACTATATAGTGCCAATATACTTATGCATACTATTTAAAATAATTGTACCCTTTAATGAATGGTAGCTTAGTGCTAAATATTAATTTCACAGCGACGTTAATTAATTCACAATACATTCAATTCTGCATTAAGTGGTTAATGTTTTTTTTATATAGTTTACAAATCTCTTTACATATAAAGGCGTCGAGTTTATACATTCCATGACCAATATTCAAGTTGTTTTCAAGGTTTCTTTTATGAAACTGGGACTCTATGATGTTCTTTCCACTAAGTTATTTGAATGAACCAATTTCTTCCGCACCTGTCCAATTAATGGTGTGATTTTTATCTCTAATGTGAGCAAAGAGTGCATTATTATATTGAGCATACCTGACACTTTTCTTATATTGTTCAATTCTCTTTTCTAGGGCTTTACCAGTTTGACCAATATAGTATTTTTCACAAGCATTGCATGGAATACGATATACACATCCCTTGGTAATGTCAGGAGAATTCTTTATTAATGCTGTTTTTTTTTGTATTTTTACTCTTAAATGCTACATTTACATTGAAGTTTTTTAACAGTTGGGGGAATTTCTTTAAAAGAATTACAATAAGGTAGTACAAGTAAATTTTGTGTGTTGTAGTTTTTTCTGTTATCATTACCGAAAAAAGTCTTTATATATATATGTATGTGTATATATATATGTATATGTATATGTATGTGTATATGTATGTATATATATATATGTATGTATGTGTATGTTTTGCTTATGTATTTATGTAGATAAGGCTACCGTGTTTTCATTAAATAAACTGTACTGAAAAACAAGAATTTTACCCGCCACTAGAATTGACCCCTTTTTGGGCAGGTGTCTAATGAGCTTGGGGACTCCGCCCACTTGACACCTGACGAAGCCCAGGTAGCTGGTAAGGGAGTGTCATTGTTCTTTAAATCTCTATATGTATGTTCGTACGTTTGCTTTCCCTATAAAATATAAAGAAACCTCTCTCAATAAATACGTCCTCTGAAGAAGTATCACGAAACTAGTCAGGACTTAAGCGTATATTTCGTATTTTCATTTTCCCTGTGGTTCTTCTGCATCTGAGCATCACGTTTTCCTGTGATTTTTACGCATAATATATACTATATATATATATATATATATATATATATTATATATATATATATATAAATATATATATATATATATATATATATATATATATATATATATATATATATATAATATATATATATATATATACCGTATTTCCCGTGTGATAAGACGCTACAAGTGGTAAGACGCACCCTTAAATTACCAAAGCATTTTTGGGGAAAAAAAATTGAGATTTTACAATACCTAGCAGCAATTCCTGGTCCGAAACTCTAGTGAGATTTTGTCTAGCACAGTAAATTTTTCGTATTTTAGCTATATTGGCAAATGCTTATGTTAATATTAATATTAATTAGTTGAACACCAGTTATCCCAATTTATTTACATATTAATAGAAGAAACCACTGAAATCA
>NC_090740.1:113398245-113403273 GCF_036898095.1 Palaemon carinicauda | reverse complement strand
GAAAACATATATTTCCTGAGATTTGCTTTAAAAGTGTGTATATTCGATGTTGTTTTCAATGACTCGGGTAGGGTATTCCACATCGTTGGTCCTCGTACCGTAAAGCATCTACTTCCCAAGTCTGTGTTAGTTCTCGGTATATAAAGGTCATTATTCTGTCTTGTTCGTCTGTCCCTTCCAGCTCCAACTGTTAAAAACGTAAAAGCCAAGTCGGTATTAAACTACGCACAACTTTAAAAACTCCCACACAAATCTCTAATTTAATTCTTCTTTCAACATTTAACCATTCTAATTTATCTAAAATTGGTGATGCATGATCATATTTTTTGGCCCTACCATCAACTACTTTTGCCGCAAAGTTCTGTACTTTTTGAACCCGTTGTAATTGTTGTTTAGTAGTACTTCCCCAAATCTTTAAACAATAATTTATTATGCTCAGTGCTAGAGACTGAACTACCATCGCCCTCATGTCAATATCTAGTCTGTCTTTAATTCTGTTTAAATATATTAAGGTTCCATTTACTTTTCTACATATTTCAGATACGTGCACAAAAAGCATATATTGGTCAAAATGAATGCCCAGATTTTTTACGTGTACACTTCTTTCAATTTGATGGCCGTTAAAGTTTAGAACGGTATCTAATGGGATTTGTGATATATATTGCCTTGTACCAATGAATAGGAATTTAGTTTTTGATTCATTTACATTTAAACCATTTAATTGAAAATATCGCAGTCCTGCTTCTAATATAGCTTCTGCCTTTGTGATAAGAGTGGGTATATCATTTATACTACCTGCAATTAAAAATTGACTATCGTCTGCATATTGTACGAGAAGATAGTCTTCTAAAAATTTTACCATATATTTGAAATAGTCCTGTATGAAATCAGCCATATCATTGATGTGAATAAGAAAAAGCACGGGGCCTAAAATAGAGCCCTGGGGAACTCCAAAATGTACTTGCTTACAAGAAGATATAGTATTATCTAGTCTGACTATTTGAAAACGATTTTGTAAATAGTTACCAAACCAAAAAGAATCTATTTTCATTTTCCTACACTTATTTAACAAAATATCGTGGCTAACGCTATCAAATGCCTTTGAAAGATCTAACAATATAAGTAAGTTTACCTTTTGCTGGTCAATATTTTTATAAATCCTTTCCGATAGCTTAAGTAATGCCATTTCAGTAGACAGATGAGGTCTAAATCCATATTGCGTAGAGGACAATAATTTATTTTGTTCAAGATATTCAAGTAATTGATTTGTTACTATTTTCTCTAATATTTTTGACAAAATAGGAAGAAGAGATATAGGTCGGTAGTTTTCAACGTTTTCTGGGTCGCCACTCTTGTAAAATGGTACAACATGTGGCAGCTTCCATCTATCGGGGTAAACACCAGTTATTATTGAGGTATTGATTATTATTGTTAAATAAAAGGCTATTACAGGTAAGGCATCTCGAATGAAACGAAGGGGTATTCCATCTGATCCTACTGAATTTGTGTCATTTAAATTCTTTACTGTGAGAATAACTGCATTAACATCAACTGGCTGAGGTCTAAAAAAGCTAATCATATCTTCAGTTGATTCGTTATTTACCAGTATCTGGTTTCTGTCACTATCGTGAAAATTCTTTTGTGATTTTTCATAAGCAGTCTTTCCAACGTTTGAAAAGTATTCATTAAATTCTTCAGCCTTTTCTATTTTATTGTCACAATTGAATATATGGTTATTGACATTTGGGTTAGGAATCATTTCATGAACAATATTCCATTTACTACGTATATTTCCTTGACAATTACTGAATTTGTCTTTAAAATGTTTCGTTTTGTTTGTCTTAAGTAGTACCTGTGCACGTTTATTTTCATCTTTATACTGACGTCTTAATGTTTCGTTCATTCTATCCAACTTGTACCTTTTTTGAAGGGCATCTCTAACTTGCATCGCTTCTTTAACATCGCTACTTATCCAGGGAGCTGGGGGCCGGGTAATTTCTCTAGTTACATATGGAGCACATTCATTTAGACTATCAATGAGAGTTCTGCTAAAAGTGTCCTCTTGGGTATTTACACAGTCTGTTTCCATTAAGAGGTTAAAGACAGTACTCTTATTCAGCAAGTTGTCACGAAAAATGTTTGGGTCATAATTTACCAGATTACGGTATGTCTTTACAATTGGGAGTTTTTTTGGTTTAGAAATGTTAATTTTAGCTGTAATCATCTCATGGTCGGCAATTGAGCTAGAAATCACACAGGCATCTGAAACCATTTGTAGTCTGTTCGTAATTACAACGTCTAGTAATGTAGCAGAAGTGTCTGTTATCCTAGAGAGAGAGAGAGAGAGAGAGAGAGAGAGAGAGAGAGAGAGAGAGAGAGAGAGAGAGAGAGAGAGAGAGAGAGAGAGAGAGAATCGTGAAGTTTTAAAGCTGCTGCTGTTCAATATCCTCAATTTGTTTATCAAGAAAGTCTTCTAGAAAATGAGGTTTCTTAAAGGACAAAAATTTGTCATTGACATCTTTCAAGGATAATCCTATTCTTTCTGGAAACTAACAGCTTTACCTATGAACACTTGCTCCCTAAGCCCTTGAGCTTATACAACACGCCATTCCAACAATGGTTGTAACTTAGCTAGTGATAATGATAGTATTCGACATTCCTTCCTAAACTAAGGCAAATGGGGTGCAGGTTCTTGACCACTTACTGTACAGTTGGCTTCATTAATTCCGGTACACTTCACTGTAAGTGCTGTTAGTCAAAGTTTTTCTTCATTACAGAAGTTCGTAACATTAAAATTATTTTGATCACTTGTTTACAAGCTCTGACTATTCCAGAGCGCTGCCAATATTTCCTCAGTACCTAAGCAGCTACAATGTAAAGCAGCCAGATATCACCTTAATGTCCCGTGAATTATACTGGAATTAGTGAAGTAGACTGTACAAACATTTTAGATATAAGCATAGTAATCAAACCAAATGCAGTTCCCTAACAATTAAAACAAAAGAAGGCCTGTCCCTAGCCTTTAGCCTGAAAAGGAAGGGATTAAAGCCTGAAAGGGAAGAGATTAAAGCCTGAAAAGGAAGGGGATTAGTATTTTTTTTCTTGCACATCCAATTGTACACGACAAACCAGACTTATGAAAGTCTGGTTTGCCATGCACAACGAAAAGTCCACCTTTGTCCGGGTGGCGGGGCCACCCAAGACAAAGGTGGACTTTTGGATGTGCAAGTTTGGAAAGTTTGAAATCCTAACATCAAGGCGTATTGAAAAAAAATTTAAATAAAGGTTATCAAAATTACTTTAAACCAACGTAATTTAACGATTATCTAGATAAAATGATGAAATTACTATTAAAATTTATCGAACTGATTAACCAAGTCTTACTACTTTACGTTCGAACAAGGAAATTTAATCAAATAGGAGGAAAACTTTTTTTTATATAACTATCGAACAAAGTTGCAAAACTATTGACAATCTAACAGAAATTTTCTATTTCAAATCTGGCTCAACGATTGAACAAATATCTTAAAGTTTTATCAAAACACTTAAAGTGTGGATCCTTAATTTAACGATTACTCTAACGATCGAACTGAAGATTGCTAAATTTTCTAAAAAAAAATTGCAATAATTTATTTAAAGAGTAGAAAGCACAAAATAGTAATCTATCCAATAACTAAAAAATACTATATCCAAACTTTGGTAATTCATTTAACGATAATTAGATTTATGGAGCAATTCTGCTAAATTGAATCAATTTCAAACATAATTGATATGTTACCTATAAGTATATCGAACAATACTTTAAAATCTTTAATTTATTAATTTACCGACCGAGCAGGAAGTTATATTTAAAATTAATCTAACAACGCAGCTAAAATTGATTATTAAACTAACACCTTAATTTTACCGAACAAATTAAGTCAACTTAATGCATGATGATCGAAAAGAGGCAACCTTCCAATCTTTCAAAACTACTGGGCTTTCGGTTAATTTAGCGATCGAACATATTAAAACTACAGTTAAGATAATCAAAACCTAATATACATAGAAAGCCAAAATTTACTATAATAATCAATGTTATACACAACTACCGAATATAATTAAACTTAAACCTACTCACTTAAATCTGAATAAGTTACACAAATAAGGTTAAACAAAAAATTACTTTAATAAAATATTTCTAGTTTTTATTTGTGGCCCATGATTTACTTTAGTGTTTAAATAAAACTAGTATGTAAACAAACTGCAGAATATAAATACGCATACACTAAATCACTAAGTAACAAAATAAATAGTTCCTCTAAAGTTAAAATTATCTGAACATTACAGAATTAAAATACCAAATCATTTAGGCCTTGCAATTTGTCTAAATTTTTATAAAATTTAAATTAGCATACACAGTACTCACCTATAACAATTGTTAAAGAAATATTGTCGAAGAGACAAGAGCAGACTTAAGATTCTACATCCAATTACACGAAAGGATCCAATGTTTACAAAGTTCAAATACACACTTACCTATAATAACAGATTTAAATTAGTATTAGACTAATATATAAAATGATAAACCTTTGAGCAAGTTTCAGATATTTTACTAAAGCATTAAGTGAATAATTGACAGGCAATAAATTAGTTATTTACACAAAAACAATATAACTTTTAGATCAATAAGAAATCTATAATACCAAAATGGGATCGTTAATCGGGTCTTTAAATTATCTGAACTTGAAATAATCAGTACTTTTAGATAAGTAAACACGTAAAGAATAAAGTATTGCTAGCCTGAAAGCAATTTAAATTAATCTATTAACAATCTTAAATCCGTATCGAAGATGGCAATTTAATCTAGAAATGTTAACGGTATTTGAGGGTTAAAGCTTTATACACAGTAAGGTAGAACCTAATTTACAGTAAGATTAGGTTAAAACACCACAGTTTATCAATACATGACAAGTCATTGGCACCATCGTACACCATCGTTCAAATTCGCACTGTAGCAATGAACACTAGCCCATTAAATATAAAAAA
>NC_090740.1:113368245-113393245 GCF_036898095.1 Palaemon carinicauda | reverse complement strand
CAGTTTGTTCCGACTGTAGGGGAAAATCCTGTCAGTTGGAAGATCGATGTGAGGAATGTGCCGGACTTTCAGAACTTGATTTTATTCGATTTCTCAAGTATACGACTAAGTTAGAGAGAGAGAGAGAGTTAGGAGGAGTTCGGCTCGCTCTTTACTTTATTCCTCCCCCCATGATCCTCAACCTTTTCCTCCCCCTGTAGTGGCTACCACCGAACCTATTATTAGTGCTCAGCCTGATATGTCGGATGTTTTACGTGCCATTCAGGCTTTAGGTGATAAGGTGGAGTCGGTAGTGAGTGACCACAAGTTTCTCTTGGCAGATGTCAAGGAACTAAAGTGAAAAGTGCAGTGGGAAGTGGTAGTGCCAGTGCTGTGCCTAGTGTCAGTGTCAGTGTTGCGCATGAAGATACTTCTGTGCGTGCCAGTCGTCCTCCCAGTCCGGGACCTCTTGCAAGCTCCCAAGCCCAGGGGAGAAGCAATGTCGAAGGGCAAAAGGGTTCGGCAGGCCTTGATCGGCGCACAGTAGTATCCTCAGTGGTTGCGGGCGTATCTTATAGAGATCGTCACTTCCACTCTCAGACGATTGAGCCCTTTATTTCCTCGTCTGCAGAAGATGTTTCCGGGAGGAAACGCTGGACCCAGGTCTCAAGGCCTCTTAAACGTAAGGTCCAGACCGCGCGAGTCCAACAACCCGGGTGTAGCCACTGGGCTAGCTCGGACTCGCCGCAGTCATCGGATGGCTGCACGCCTCCTAAGAGAGGTAAAGCTTTGCCTCAACAGACCTCAACTTCTGTTAAAGCTATGCCTCAACAGACCTCAACTGCTGTTGATCCCAAGTTGGCTATGCTGCAGACTATGCAGTCGCAGCTTGCGGTGTTGATGCAGGAGTTTCAGGCAAAGAAGGTTATCACACCTCCTCCTGCGAGCGCTCCCCCACCTCTGCGCAGTCCAGCCTGCCAGACGTATGAGGTTGAGGTTCCTCAAGCTACCTCCATGCGTGAGCTACCGCTTTGGGAGTTGCCAGATACCAGCGCTGTGCAGCAACCTCCACTTTCCTTGAGGCAGGAGCCTCTTGCCACGCGGCAACCTCCTCAACACTTGGGGCAGGAGTCTTATGCTTTGCAGCAACCTCCTCTACCCTTGAGGCAGGAGCCTCTTGAGTTGCAACCATCCTCGAGGCAGCAACCTCTTGCGGTGCGACAACCTCCACCATCCTTGAGGCAGCAACCTCAACTCTTGCAGCAGCCACCTCCACTTTCCTCGAGGCTAGAACCTCAACTCTCGAGGCAAGCACCTCAACTCTTGAGGCTAGAACCTCAACTCGTGGGACAAGAGCCTCTCTCTGCGCAGCCACCTCAACCCTTGAGGCAAGCGCAACCCTTGAGGCAGGAACCTCTTGCTATGAGACAGCCACCTCAACGCATGCAGCAACCACTTTCTTCTCAGCTTAAGCCGCTTCCTATTCAACTTGAACTGCAGTTTATGCAGCATGAGCCTCATGCTTTACAGCATTCGCCTCTCACCACGCTTGCTCCTCAGACCCCCGCAGAACCTCCTTCATCCCAGCCTCAGGACTTTGTCATTACCAGCCCTCATCCTCTTCAGCAGACTCTTGAGGATGAATCCGCTAGTGCGCATGCACCCGTGCTTCAGGATTCAGCCATTCAGCATACTGCTTTATCGTTACCTCTCGCTTCTCAACACTCAGGTGATGAGGTTTCTGAGGATGAAACGGCTCACCTGGATGATCCTTCATCTGATGTGGAGGAACCCAAGTCATTGCCACCCTCCATTGACTTTCGCAAGGTCCTTACTCTTTTCAGAGAGTTATACCTTGAACATTTTGTTTCTGCTACCCCTCGTTCTCCTCCATTCGAGTTCTCTCTAGGCATGCAACCTGTTAAGTCTGCCTACACTAAGCTTGTCTTCGCCAGATCGTCAAAGAGAGCTTTGAGAATATTAGGGGATTGGTTGCAGTCCAAGCAGCAACTGGGAAAAACGTCTTTTATGTTTCCGCCTCCTAAGCTGGCTTCTAAGGCGGGCGTCTGGTATGCCACGGGAGAGGATCCAGGCTTGGGGGTCCCTGCCTCTGCCCAGGCTGACTTCTCAAGTTTGGTTGACTCTCCACGAAGGTCGGCTATGAGACGCTCTAAGGTCTGCTGGACCTTTTCTGACCTGGACCACTTCTTAAAGGGAGTCTTTCGCGCCTTTGAAATTTTTAATTTCCTCGACTGGTGCCTGGGGGCCTTGAGCAAGAAGACTGCCCCTTCTGACAAAGACTCGGCCATGCTGATTATGTCCTGTATGGACAAAGCAATTCGCGATGGTTCCGGCGAACTATCCTCTATGTTTGTATCGGGAGTCCTCAAGAAAAGGGAACAACTTTGCTCCTTCCTTTCCACTGGTATCACCTCTTGCCAAAGGTCACAGTTACTTTTTGCTCCCCTGTCTAAGTTCCTGTTTCCTGAGGATCTTATCAAGGAAATGTCTGCGGCTCTTATACAGAAGGATACGCATGACCTCGTGGCCTCTTCAGCACGGAAGGCTAAGGTTGCACCTTCAGTTCCAAGAACTTACCGCACCCCAGTGGCTGATACTCCTGCTACCAGATTTATTCCGCCCTTTCGTGGTAGAGCCCCCAGCCGAGGAAGTACCCGCCCAGACGGTCACAGGGGCAGGTCCAAGAAAGGTACCAAGTCTTCGAAAAGCAAACATTGACTCTCCTCCTCTCCAGACAGCCGTAGGAGCCAGACTCGAGACCTTCTGGCAAGCTTGGGAAAGAAGAGGTGCAGACGCCCAGTCTGTCAAGTGGCTAAGGGAGGGTTACAGGATCCCATTCTGCCGCAATCCCCCTCTGACCACTTCTCCCATCAACCTCTCTCCCAACTACAAGGAAAAGGACAAGAGGCTAGCGTAACATCAAGAGGTGTCGCTCCTGTTATAGAAGGAGGCAGTGGTGATAGTCCGGGATTATCAATCCCCGGGCTTTTACAACCGTTTCTTCCTGGTGGCCAAGAAGACAGGAGGTTGGAGACCGGTGCTGGACGTCAGTGCGCTCAATGCTTATGTCACCAAGCAGACGTTCACTATGGAGACGACGAAGTCGGTCCTAGCAGCGGTCAGGCAGGAGGACTGGATGGTCTCGTTGGATCTGAAAGACGCCTACTTTCACGTCCCCATTCATCCAGACTCCCAACCTTTTCTGAGATTCGTTTTTGGAAAGGTTGTGTACCAATTCCAAGCCCTGTGTTTTGGCCTAAGCACAGCACCTATGGTGTTTACGCGACTGATGAGGAATATTGCCAAAGTCCTCCACTTGGCGGACATCAGAGCCTCCCTTTATTTAGACGACTGGCTTTTAAGAGCCCCCACAAGTCGTCGCTGTCTGGAGAGTCTCAGATGGACTTTGGACTTGACCAAGGAACTGGGTCTTTTGGTCAACTTAGAGAAGTCCCAGCTTATTCCTTCCCAAACTATCGTTTACCTGGGAATGGAGATTCGGAGTCAAGCTTTTCGGGCTTTTCCGTCGGCCCCAAGAATCAACCAAGCCCTAGAGTGCATCCTGAGCATGCTGAAGAGGAACAGATGCTCGGTGAGACAGTGGATGAGTCTAACAGGGACCCTGTCATCGTTAGCCCTGTTCACCGAGTTAGGGAGACTCCACCTCCGCCCCCTTCAATACCATCTAGCAGCTCACTGGGACAAGAATATGACGCTCGAAGCGGTCTCTATTCCTGTTACCAAAGAGATGAAGACCACTCTCATGTGGTGGAAGAGCAACATCCTTCTCAAGGAGGGTCTCTCGTTAGCTGTTCAGACCCCCAATCTTCATCTCTATTCGGACGCATCAGACTCGGGCTGGGGCGCGACCTTGGACGGACAGGAATGCTCGGGAACATGGAACAAGGAACAGGAAACGCTTCACATCAATTGCAAGGAGTTGTTGGCAGTACATCTGGCCTTAATGAACTTCAAGTCCCTCCTGCTAAACAAGGTGGTGAAGGTGAACTCCGACAACACCACAGCCTTGGCATACATCTCCAAGCAGGGAGGGACTCATTCGAGGAAGCTGTACGAGATAGCAAGGGACCTCCTCATTTGGTCAAGAAGTCTAAACCTCACGCTGGTAACGAGATTCATTCAGGGCAACATGAATGTCTCGGCAGATCGCCTCAGCAGGAAGGGTCAAGTCATCCCCACAGAATGGACCCTTCACAAGAACGTGTGCAACAGACTTTGGACCTTGTGGGGTCAGCCAACGATAGATCTGTTCGCCACCTCCATGACCAAGAGGCTCCCATTGTACTGTTCCCCAATTCCAGACCCGGCAGCAGTTCACGTGGATGCTTTTCTGCTGGATTGGTCCCATCTCGATCTATATGCATTCCCGCCGTTCAAGATCATCAACAGAGTTATTCAGAAGTTCGTCTCTCACGAAGGGACACGGCTGACGTTGGTTGCTCCCCTTTGGCCTGCAAGAGAATGGTTCACAGAGGTACTGCAATGGCTGGTCGACGTTCCCAGGACTCTCCCTCTAAGAGTGGACCTTCTACGTCAACCTCACGTAAAGAAGGTACACCCAAGCCTCCACGCTCTTCGTCTGACTGCGTTCAGACTATCGAAAGACTCTAGAGCTTGAGGCTTTTCGAAGGAGGCAGCCAGAGCGATTGCCAGAGCAAGGAGGATATCCACTCGCAGAGTCTATCAATCCAAGTGGGAAGTCTTCCGAAGCTGGTGCAGAGCCAATGCAGTTTCCTCTACCAATACCTCTGTAACCCAAGTTGCTGACTTCCTGTTACATCTTAGGAATGTTAGATCTCTTTCGGCTCCTACGATCAAAGGGTACAGAAGTATGTTGGCATCAGTTTTCCGCCACAGAGGCTTGGATCTTTCCTCCAACAAGGATCTACAGGACATCCTTAAGTCTTTCGAGACCTCTAAAGAACGTCGCTTGTCCACTCCAGGCTGGAATCTAGACGTAGTCTTAAGGTTCCTTATGTCTCCTAGATTTGAACCTCTCCAGTCAGCCTCTTTCAAAGACCTTACTCTCAAAACTCTTTTCCTCGTCTGCCTTGCAACAGCCAAAAGAGTTAGTGAGGTTCACGCCTTCAGCAGGAACATAGGATTCACATCCGAAACAGCAACATGTTCCTTACAGCTCGGGTTTTTGGCAAAAAATGAACTTCCTTCACGTCCTTGGCCTAGATCGTTCGAAATTCCTAGCCTTTCCAACATGGTAGGTAACGAGCTAGAGAGAGTTCTTTGCCCTGTCAGAGCTCTAAAGTACTATCTTAAAAGGTCAAAACCTATACGAGGACAATCAGAGGCCTTATGGTGTGCCATCAAGAAACCTTCGATGCCTATGTCCAAAAACGCAGTTTCGTATTACATAAGGCTTCTGATTAGAGAAGCTCGTTCTCACATGAAGGATGAAGACCTTGCTTTGCTGAAGGTAAGGACCCACGAAGTGAGAGCTGTAGCTACTTCGATGGCCTTCAAACAGAACCGTTCTCTGCAGAGTATTATGGATGCAACCTATTGGAGGAGCAAGTCAGTGTTTGCACCATTTTATCTCAAAGATGTCCAGTCTCTTTACGAGAACTGCTACACCCTGGGACCATTCGTAGCAGCGAGTGCAGTAGTAGGTGAGGGCTCAGCTACTACATTCCCTTAATCCCATAACCTTTTTTAATCTTTCTCTTGAATGCTTTTATTGTTGTTTTTGGGTTGTTACGGTAGGCTAAGAAGCCTTCCGCATCCTAGTTGATTTGGCGGGTGGTCAATTCGTTCTTGAGAAGCGCCTAGGTTAGAGGTTGTGTAGAGGTCCTTTAGTATGGGTTAGGGCCCTTTATACTTCAGCACCTTAGAGTTGTTCAGCATCCTAAGAGGAACGCTGTGCTCAGTAAGGAAGACTATCTTATTAAAGGCAGAGTAATGGTTCAAGTAGACTTCCTTACCAGGTACTTATAATTTCATTGTTATTTTCAATAACTGATAATATGAAATACGGGATACTTAGCTTCTTGATATACTTGTACACTGGTTTTCACCCACCTCCCTGGGTGTGAATCAGCTACATGATTATCGGGTAAGATTAATATTGAAAAATTTTATTTTCATTAGTAAAATAAATTTTTGAATATACTTACCCGATAATCATGATTTAATTGACCCACCCTTCCTCCCCATAGAGAACCAGTGGACCGAGGAAAAATTGAGGTGGTGTCAACAAGTACTGCAGTACCTGGCCACAGGTGGCGCTGGTGAGTACACCCCCCTCTTGTATAGCGATCGCTGGCGTATCCCGTCCGTAGAATTCTGTCGGGCAACGGAGTTGACAGCTACATGATTATCGGGTAAGTATATTCAAAAATTTATTTTACTAATGAAAATAACATTTTTTAGACTACGCAGTTGTTGACGTTCAGGACGTTCAACATGCGCTCTATCGTTACGATAGAGAGAGAGTGTATCACGGTTTCACTTTGCAGTAAGAGTAAATCGATTCTGACGTTTCGTTCATTCTTTCTTAGCTTAAATGTTTTAAATTCTAAATTAAAGGAACTTTTTATTTGGAAAACCTTTCAGTTTTTTCCTTTAGTCAAATAACATGTTTTTTTTGACGATATATAATTGGGCTCTTCTCTTAGGTGCGAAATCAAGAGAGAAAGAGAAAGAGAGAAAGAGATAGAGACGGAGGGAGAGAGAGGAGAGAAAACGTTCCGTTCAAGCGGGTAACGTTGTTCTCGTGTTACTCTCCTCCCTAGTCGCTGTACGGGGAAGAAGGTAAAACGTTTCTAAGGTTTTATTCTTGTCCCCAGGCTATGTGCGGTGAGAGATTGTAAACGTAGTTTATTTGAACTAGTGTTTAGTCTCTTTCCCAGCCACTGAATTTTTTATCTTTATATATGTTTTCTGTTTTTTGCTAGTATTAATGAGCTACATTATACGACTTATTTCGCAATTACTACCTTTTAATGAAGGGTAGAATTGCGTGTTTCAGGTATAAATCAGTAAAAGTTTCGATTTCAGTGAAATAAGTGCAAAACAGAAAATCGAAGTGATAAAGTGATATGCGCAAAGTGTTAGTGTTGCGTCCGAGGGTTCGTCTGTTCGTGCCTGTCGTTCACCTAGTCCGGGACCTCTTGCAAGCTCCCAAGCCCAGGGGAGAAGTAATGTCGAACGACTTATGGGTTCGTCAGGCCTTGATCAACGAACAGACGTTTCCCTCCGTGGTTTCGGGCGTATCTACCCAAGATCGCCCCACCCACACAAAGACGAGAGAGCCCATTTATTTCTCGTCTGCGGAAGAGGTTTCTCGTAAGAAACCATGGACCAAGGTCTCGCAGCTTATTAAGCGCAAGTCGGTCCCTTCCGCGCAAGTCCAACGGCCCAGTTGTAGCCACTGGGTCAGTTCGGACTCGCTGCAGTCTTCCGACGACTGCTCACCTCCTAAGAGAGGCAAAGCGGTACCGCATCAGGCAGTCACACCGTCTGTTGCCGCACCTGCTCCTGTAGACCCTAAGTGGTCTTTGCTGCAGACCATGCAGTCTCAGTTAACGTCATTGATGCGGGACTTTCGTGCGGAGAAGGTTGACACTGCACCAACCTCTAGCCTACAACCAACACGGTTGTGCGTCCTGTGGACGCTGAGGCGACCTTCTGCCGCACTCCAGCTGAGAGTCCCGCCACCCATGCGTTCCAGTGTACCCTGCCAGCCGCATGTTGACGTTCAGTAACGCACGGAACCTTCCGTTGACGTTCGCGAGGTACAACAACAGTTTAAGTTGTTTTGTTTTGACGCGGTGCGTCAACCTCCGCATTCTAGAGTTGTTTTGACTGCTCAGTATAGACAGTCAAAGCAGTCTCGAGTGAACACTGTATGTCCTCACGCACCTGTTGTGGTTGACAGTTCAGTTGTTGACAGTTCAGACTGTCAAGCAGTTACATGACGTTGCCTTCTGGTCTGCTACTAATGCACCAGTGCTGTATGTCCTCACGCACCTGTTGTGGTTGACAGTTCAGTTGTTGACAGTTCAGACTGTCTAGCAGTTACATGACGTTGCCTTCTGGTCTGCTACTAATGCACCAGTGAGAGACTCACTGAGATAACCTAGCTTTTATCGGACAAGGTTCCTGTAGATGAGAAAGTGCTGTTCTCCCTCCTACTGATATTCCCTTGAGGACTGTCATTTGGAGAGGAGCCTTAAGCTGCTTAGCCTCCTATGGACTTTAATTAAATCATGATTTTTCATCATGATTTTTCAAGGATCTTCGTCCGGATCTTGTAACTGCTGCTCCTCGTTCGCCTAAACGTCAGAACTTACACTAGGCCTAGCTACTTCAAAGCCGTTGTTTTTAAGCTAGTGCTCTCTCGCTCTCCTAGAGAGCGTTCCCTCTTAACGAGAGAATGCCTTGATGAAGTCATTGGGCTTCAGCACGGCATATCATTCCCGTGCTGAAGGCTTGTGACGGGCAAGAGGGCTCTCGAACTGGGGAATTTCTTTTCCTCAGTTTGACTCTAAATTTCTCTCATTCTTTTTCTATTACCTCTTATTGCTTATTCCTCCTTCATAATTATCAGCTGTCTCCAACCTTGCTGTCAAAACTCTTTTACCCATTTCACTGTCCAGGTTTTTTAGAGGGGACATTGTATCCATGATCGGTTTTTATTTCAAAATCAATTGTGGGAGCTGTGGTGGTCTTGCCAACTGCCCGAAAATGTTTGGACACCTAGGAGTGTCAGTATTCCCATACTGGCACGCGGAACTATCTCTTAAGAAATTTTGCCTTCGGATTCCAGGGGTTGGCTATTTTATAGAGATAGGACTCTCGGCATTCTGTCCGGTTTGCCTGCCACTATGATTAGAGTGGGGATGATTGTATTCTTGAAATGCTCTCAGTCCCATCAAGCGGGTTTGGCATACACTTGAGCCACTCTAATCATAGTGGTACCATCCCTTTGTGGTAGGGTAGGGAGTGGACATTTGGTAAGCAGCTTTCACAGGTGTCATTGGTGGAGAAATTAATTCCAGGAAAGGCTAACGGTGTCTTCTTTGGAATTTCAGACAGTCTTAATCTTTTCTCTCCCTTAAACTATATTTTTTTCCATTGTTTTTTTTTTCCATTGTTATTATGACCCCTTCCCTCCCCCTGAAAAAATAATTAATGAGTAAACTTAATATTCCCCGTACCCCTGGATCAAATGGCGAACCCCAGACACCGTTGACGACTTCTGCTTGTTTAAATAGGGAAAGCTCTGTTGACAACCTCGGCAATAAAAAGGATTCCTCCAACAATACTTCTTTGACCAGTGTTGTTAAAGACAATTTATCGGCACTGGTGGAAAATGATGCTTGTAATAACCGTAATACTTTACCCTCTGGTTCTGGCTCATTACCAGATCCAACAAAAAATCTGAAAATTCTCCACTTAAAAAACATACCAATTGGTTGTAGCTATGACATAATTCATGAAGCCTTCTGTAGATTTGGAGCAATCAAAGAAATTTTAATGGAGCTTAATGGTAGTAAAGGCTTTTGGGAAGCTTGGGTATCATTTTCAAGTTTTGAGATTGCTTTAGAAGCAAATAAAAATTTAGAGAGCATAAAAATTGACAATTGTTTGATTTCTGGGGCTTTATGTGATAAAGCACCAAGACACCTAGAGATATATAAACCAGAAGAATGGATGGAAAAAGAAATAGAGCATAGACTTCCAGAAGTAAGAACCCCCAAGCCCCCAACATGGATAATTGCATCTGGAAAGATAGATAATTATAACTATTATAAGATTAGTAAATTTATACAAAAAAAAGTTGGTTTAATTAAAAGTAAGGATATTAGTAGATACGGTAAGCAATCTGTTTTGATTAATGCAAAATCAGATACTCAAGCTCACATGCTTTGTGGCATGAAGATTGCAGAAATTGATCCTATTAAGGATATTAAACCACATATGAGCTTCAGCTATGGTAAAGGAGTAGTTTTTGATAAAGATCTATATGAATTCTCAGAACCAGAAATTCTGGACATGTGCCCTGCTAATGTTTGGAAAGTAAGTAAGATCCCTCAAACAAGCATGGTAGTTTTAACATTTGAAACCCCTGTTATACCAGATCATATAATTATTGAGAATGAAAGAGTACGTGTTCGAGAATATAAACCTAGGCCTTTACAATGCTTTAATTGTTTCAAGTACGGTCACCCTTCCCGGTACTGCAATAATACGAAGATCTGTATTAACTGTTCTTTGTTAGAACATGGCCAATGCAACAGAGATACAACCTGTGCAAACTGTAAAGATAATCATAAACCAAATGATAAAAGATGTAGAGAATACAAGAATGAAGAAGCTGCAATCTTGAAAGCAAATGCTGAACATATAAGTGTAGGTTATGCAAAGCATTTACTCAATCGGCAACTTAATTTTGCTCGCGCGGTTAAGATGCCAACAAAAGATTATAATCCACTACCCCTTACTACCACAGGGGGACCAGTGGCAGCACCTGGCCCGTCAGGTGCATCTCCCTTAGTGGTAGTAGCCCAGCCATCTGGGTCAAGTGCTCAGGCTATAAAAGCCAGAGCACAAACCTCCAAAGAGGTCAATATGGTGTCCAACACACCAAAAGTATTGTCACCGATAGGAGCATCTCCCCTAGAGGTAGTAGCCCAGCCTTCTGGGTTAAGTGCTCGAACTGTTGAAGTTCTAGCACAATCCTCCAAGGAAGCCAATGTGGCTTCCACCACCTTAAATGTATTGTCTCAGGCAGAATCTCTACCTGATTTGATGGAGATTGGAAAACAAGATCTTCCAAAGAGGAAAAGGTCCCCATCATCCTCACCTTCATCTAAGTCAGGTAAGTGCCCTACTGCTCATGATACTAAGGTTGACTCTTATAAAGATCCTAGAAAGAAAGAAAAGAAGAGTGGTGGCCTAGTAAAGCCTTCCATCTCCAGGGATTACATGGCTTCATCTGAAAAGTCCCAAAAGACAAATGAGACAAAGAAAAATAATAACAAAAGATAATGTCTATCATCCAGTGGAATTGCAGAGGTCTAAGTACTAGCATTGAGCAAATAAAAACTTTAACCAGGGACTCAGACACGAAGGTAATTTGCCTACAGGAAACCAAGATCAGTGACAAACCATTTAATCCCGGACTCAATTATCATTTTTGTAGATCCCCTCCTTTGCAAGCTGCAAGAGCTCAAGGTGGTACAGGTTTTATTATTCAAAAATCTGTAAAATTTGAAACAATCCCACTCAATACACCACTACAGGCATGTGCAGTTAGAACTCATATCGGGAAAAAAATTACTTTATGCTCGCTCTATTTTGAACCATCCTTAGAACTTTTCCTCTTAGATCATGCTGGTAATCCAAGAAGGCTTAGACTTTCTGACCTCCAAGACTTGATCAATCAGCTTCCTGCCCCTTTTATTTTAATGGGTGATTTTAATGCAAAGCATACTTTATGGGGTGGAAATGTGTGCGATAGATGGGGTAATCTTGTTGAAGAATTAATCGACAACAATGATGTAATACTAATGAATGATGGTTCTCCAACTAGGTATGATGTAGTCCACAACTCTACATCAGCCATTGATTTGTCAATCTGTTCCTCATCCATTCGATTGGACTACCTTTGGTCAGTAAATGAACACCTACATGGCAGTGACCATTGGCCAATAATGTTAAATTATGTCCATAATCTTCCTTCTCAGTGTCCACCAAAATGGAAGATAGATGAGGCAGACTGGGCAGCTTATGAAAACTGTTCACACACTGATAAAGAATATGATGAATTTACATCTCCAGTGCATGCCTATCAACATCTTGAAAATATTATTGATGATAATGCTAGCAAGTTTATACCTAAGACATGCGGTTTACCTCATCGCTCTGTAGTTCCTTGGTGGAGTAAAGAATGTGCCAACGCAAGAAAAGTGACCCGAACTTGCTTCAGAAGATACTTGAGGACAAACTATTTAGCAGATAGAATAGCATATCTCAGAGCCTGTGCCAAACAAAAAAGAATTTTTAAAAAAGCAAAGAGAGCATCTTGGAAGAAATATATATCTAATATTAATACCAAAACTCCTTCAAAGGAAATATGGGACAAGATTAGAAAACTTCAAGGTAAATTCGTCCCTAAGCCTCTACCAATATTAAGGGAAAATAATAGATATATATCTGACCCCAAAGATGTAGCAGAGGTTCTTGCTAAGCACTTTGCTTATGTATCAAGTGCTGACAACTATTCCCCAGCATTTCAACAAATTAGAGCATCAACATCTGTTGTTCCTCCTGCTTCTTCAAATACTGAAGCTTTTAACCTGCCTTTTAGTATGGAGGAGATGCAAAATGCTATCTCCAGCTCTTCTTTAACTGCCCCAGGTGAGGATGGCATCCGGTATGAAATGATATCACATCTTCCAGTGGATACCAAGGAATTTTTATTAGAAACCTTTAATGGTCTATGGGCTTCCCATACATCTCCTGATTCCTGGCATACTTCAATTGTAATTCCAGGCCACAAGTCTGGTAAAGACCCAGAACTGCCATCTAGTTATAGGCCCATATCCTTGACCAGTTGCATATGCAAACTATTTGAGAGAATGATCAACAACAGACTTGTGTGGTATCTAGAATCAAAAAATCTTTTATCTAACAGACAGTTTGGTTTTAGGAAGAACCGAAGTACTCTAGACCCTTTGCTGATGTTATCAAGGGAAATTTCAAATGCTTTTTCTAACCAAAACCAGGTGGTGGGTGTCTTTTTTGACCTCGAAAAGGCATATGACACCACATGGAGGGGTGGTATTTTAAAGCAATTGGCCTCGTGGGGTATAGGAGGACATATGTTCTCTTTTATTGAAGAATTTTTATCAAACCGCTCCATTAAAGTGAGAGTAGGGTCAGAACTATCTTCATCCTACATGCAAGAAGAAGGTGTCCCCCAAGGCAGCGTATTGAGTGTGACCTTGTTTGCTGTTGCAATTAATAGTCTCATTAGTCACATACCTCCTGGCATACAAGGATCACTATTTGTCGATGACTTTGCAATTTATTGTAGTGGATCATCTGCACTACAAGCATGCCAAAATCTTCAAATTGCAATAAATGCTGCTTCCGCATGGGCAAATTCTCGCGGATTCATGTTTTCTCCTCAGAAGACCAAAGCCATTCGCTTTACTCGTACTCGTAAAAGGGAAGAGATCCCCACCCTTTTCTTAAATGATTGTATTTTGCCATATGAGGATAGTGTCAAGTTTCTTGGAGTCATTTTCGACAAGAAAATGACATTTGGTCCCCATATAAATGACCTATCTATCAGGGTTAAGAAGTCACTGAACATTCTGAAAGTGATATCGCATTTTGATTGGGGTGCTGATAGAACAACTTTGCTTAGAATTTATACATCTTTGTGTCTGAGCAAGTTAGACTATGCATGCCAAATATATGGGTCAGCTACAAAGACTTTACTTGGAAAACTTGATATTGTTCACAATGCTGGGCTTCGCATCTGCACAGGTGCTTACAGAACATCTCCCATTGACAGTCTCTATGTTGATTCTGGCATACCTCCCCTTTCCATTCGCAGAGAGGAGTTGAGTTTGAGGTTTTTAGCTAGGTCCCTTGCTGTGAGAAACAATCCTAACTGTAAATATGTTAGGGCGCCTTTAGATCGGGCTCCTAACAGATCTAGAGTGCCTAAGCCTTTGGAAGTACAGCTGAAAAATGATGCTAGAGAAGTAGGCTTGTTAACAGCACAGATAGCAGAGGTAGGATATCCCAAGTCTCCTCCTTGGTGTAATCCACCTGTTAAAGTATGTTTTACGGCAGGAGGGAAAAATACCTTACCTAGTAGGGTTATGAAAAGTGAGTTTTTAAATCATGCTGCTCAACATCATGGGAAACATGTTTTTACAGATGGCTCCAAATCGGCTGCAGGAGTTGGAAGTGCAGCTGTGGTGGGGGATATTGTTATTAGAAGGAAACTCCCATACTCTTGTTCAATTTTTACTGCTGAGCTGTACGCAATAATTCTCGCAGTCCAACATATTTTTAAAAATGGCAACCAAAATAGTTTTTATACAATTTTTACGGATTCCAATAGTGTTTTACTCTCATTAAAACAAATTATGCCAGGCCATCATCTAGTACAAGAGGTGCAGGACTGGTTAGTACTTCTGCAATCTAGGAAGAGTATCAGTGTTCACTTCTGTTGGGTCCCTGCCCATGTTGGGGTGGATGGGAATGAACAAGTAGATAAGGCAGCAAAGGAAGCTTCAGGGCTAAGTAATCCATCCCCCTTGAGTATTCCTTACAAAGATCTTAAAAGTGAGATTCATCTTTACTGTAAAAATAAGTGGCAAGCTCGATGGTCTGAAATGACCACCAATACAAAATTGAAACAAATCCACCCATTGGTGGATAAATGGTCATCTTGTAATTCTACAAGTAGAAGGGATACCATTATTTTAACTAGGCTGCGTATTGGCCATACACATGCAACGCACAATTATTTAATGAAGAGTGGGGAAGGGAGACAGGCCCCTCTTTGTAATACCTGTCAAGTGACAATGGATGTTAAACATATTTTAGTCGATTGTCCTGTTTTTAATCTCCAGAGGAGGACACATTTACTCCAGGACAAACCGTTAAGAGATATACTGGGGGAAAACTGTAATACCCTGAACTTGAGAAAATTTATACAAAGTATTGGGTTATATTACGAGCTATAATTGATTTTATTAATTTATTTATTTATTTTACCCTTTTAATCCCTATTTATTTCACATCTAGATTTTATTGTATGAAAGTGTTACGATTTGTATTAAAGGTTAAAATGATACTAAATGGTGTGAGTGTACAGATATGATTGAATGATTTTCGTTGTATAGCGCTGAATGGCCTTTGATGCCCCAGTGCTTGGCTTAATGCCTAAATCCCATAATCAATTCAATTCCTAGAGAGCGTTACGTTGGCTAGGCGACTGGTTTTTGCACCAGGAGGAGTTTTAGGGATACAGCCTTAGATTTCCCTTCTTTTAAACTGGCTTATAGAGCGAGAGTCTGATAGGACACGAGAGAAGTTCTCGGCTTGGGAGTTCATGCCTCTGCCCAGATAGACTTCTCAATTCTGGTAGACTCGCCCTGGCGCCTAGCCAGGAGACGCTCCAAGTTGTTTACAGGTCAACTTCTCAACTTTTGTCGAGCCTTTGAAGTTTTGCTGTACTATTATGTCGCACATAACAAGGCTTTCAGGGATGGTAAATGGTTCCGCCTCAGTCGCTAACCCCGTCTGTTGCCACACCTGCTCCCGTAGACCCTAAATGGGCTTTGCTGCAAGACATGCAGTCCAAGCTTGCGTCCTTGATAGAGGACTTAAATGCGGAGAAGAACCTTCTGGCCAACAACCTTCCAACCGGTTGGTTGTGCGCCCTGTTGACGCTGAGGTAACCTACTCGCGTCTGCCAGTTGAGGTGGTTCCTCCTTCTGGCCAACAACCTTCCAACCGGTTGGTTGTGCGCCCTGTTGACGCTGAGGTAACCTACTCGCGTCTGCCAGTTGAGGTGGTTCCTCCACCGATGCGACCCAGTGTGGGTTGCCAGTCGCACGTTGACGTTAAGCGACGCTCGGAGGTGGTTGTTGACGTTCAGGACGTTCAACAACCAGCAGAGGTGACTTGTTGTGACGCAGTGGGTCAACCTCAGCAACCCGGTAGGGTATTGACTGCACAACCCAGACAGTCTAGACAGTTTCGGGTTGACGCTGTACTTCCTCGCGCACCCATGGTTGTTGACAGTTCACAGACTGTGCAGCAGTGCCATGATATTGCGTCCGGCTCCGTCACGCATCCACCAGTGCGACCGGATTCAGCGAGTCAGACGTTGCCCACTCCGTTGCCGTTTCCTCATCGGTTTCGGATGAGGAACCCTCTGATGAGGACGTTGCTGAACAAGACGATCAGCCCCCAGCCCTGCTATCCATCCAGAAGATGCTGAAGAAGGAACGCTGCCCAGTCAGGCTGTGGATGAGTCTGGTAGGGACACTGTCATCCGTGGATCAATTTGTGTCACTAGGAAGACTACACTTCCGTCCTCTTCTATACCATCTAGCTTTTCACTGGAAAAAGGAAAAGACGCTAGAAGCGGTCTCTATCCCGGTTTCCGGAAAGATAGTCTTGTCTGACTTGGTGAAAGGACTATATCAACCTTAGAGAGGGTCTTCCCCTGACTGTTCAGACTCCCAACCACGTTCTCTTCTCGGACGCATCGGACGTAGGCTGGGGTGCGACATTAGACGGTAGGGAATGCTCGGGATTATGGAACCGAGTCAAAGGACAATGCCTTTCAACTGCAAGGAGCTACTGGCAGTACGTCTGACCTGGAAAAGCTTCAGGTCTCTCCTTCAAGGCAAAGTGGTGGAGGTGAACTCGGACAACACCACGGCTTTGGCGTACATCTCCAAGCAAGGAGGGGCCTACTCTCTGACATTGTACGAGATCGCAAGGGACCTCCTCACCTGGTCAAAAGGTCTAGACATATCACTAGTAACGAGGTTCATCCAAGGCAACTTGAATGTCATGGCAGATTGTCTCAGTCGGAAGGGACAAATAATTCCAACAGAATGGACCCTCCACAAGGATGTATGCAAGAGACTTTGGGCCACCTGGGGCCAGCCAACCATAGATCTCTTCGCAACCTCGATGACCAAGAGGCTCCCAATATTTTGCTCACCAATCCCGGACCCAGCAGCAGTTCATATAGATGCCTTTCTACTAGATTGGTCACATCTAGATCTATATGCATTCCCTCCGTTCAAGATTGTCAACAAGGTACTGCAGAAGTTCGCCTCTCACGAAGGGACAAGGTTGACGCTAGTTGCTTCCCTCTGGCCCGCGAGAGAATGGCTCACCGAGGTACTTCGATGGCTAGTAGACGTTCCCAGAACACTTCCCCTAAGGGTGGACCTTCTACGTCAGCCACGCGTAAAGAAGGTACACCTAGGCCTCCACGCTCTTCGTCTGACTGCCTTCAGACTATCGAAAGACTCTCGAGAGCTAGAGGCTTTTCGAAGAAGGCAGCCAGAGCGATTGCTAGAGCAAGGAGAACATCCACCCTTAGAGTCTACCAATCGAAGTGGGAAATCTTCCGAAACTGGTGCAAGTCAGTATCCGTATCCTCGACCAGTACCTCTGTAACTCAAATAGCTGACTTTCTCTTATATCTGAGGAAAGAACGATCTCTTTCAGCTCCCACTATCAAGGGTTACAGAAGCATGTTGGCATCAGTCTTCCGTCACAGAGGCTTAGATCTTTCCAACAATAAAGATCTACAGGACCTCAAGTCTTTTGAGACCACGAAGGAGCGTCGTTTGGTTACACCTGGTTGGAATTTAGACGTGGTACTAAGATTCCTTATGTCAGACAGGTTCGAACCGCTACAATCAGCCTCCCTGAAAGATCTCGCCATAAAGACTCTTTTCCTGATATGCTTAGCCACAGCTAAAAGAGTCAGTGAGATTCTTGCCTTCAGCAAGAACATCGGATTCTCATCCGAAACGGCTACATGTTCTACAACTTGGTTTTCTAGCCAAACACGAGCTACCTTCTCGGCCTTGACCAATATCGTTCGATATTCCAAACTTATCGTATGGTTGGAAATGAACTAGAAAGAGTCTTATGTCCTGTAAGAGCTCTTAAGTTCTATTTAAAAACCTTTACGAGGCCCGTCTGAAGCTTTATGGTGTTCAGTTAAGAATCCATCTTTGCCTATGTCAAATAATGCTTTATCCTATTTTATCAGACTGTTAATACGAGAAGCTCATTCCCATCTGAATGAGGAAGACCAAGCTTTGCTGAAGGTAAGGACACACGAAGTTAGAGCTGTCGCAACTTCCGTGGCCTTTAAACAAAATAGATCTCTGCAAAGTATAATCGACGCAACCTATTGGAAAAGCAAATCAGTGTTCGCGTCTTTTTATCTTAAGAATGTCCAGTCTCTTTACGAGAACTGCTACACTCTGGGACCGTTCGTAGCAACGAGTGCAGTAGTGGGTGAGGGCTCAACCACTACAATTCCCTAATTCCCTAACCTTTTTAATCTTTCTCTTGAAATGTTTTATTATTGTTTTTGGGTTGTCCGGAAGGCTAAGAAGCCTTTCGCATCCTACTTGATTTGGCGGGTGGTCAAAGTCATTTCTTGAGAAGCGCCTAGATTAGAGGTTTTGATGAGGTCCTGTTGTATGGGTTGCAACCCTTGATACTTCAGATCCTAGGGGTCGCTCAGCATCCTAAGAGGATCGCGAGGCTCCGTAAGGAAGACTTACTTAAAAAGGCAGAGTAATTGTTCAAGTCGACTTCCTTACCAGGTACTTATTTATTTTATGTTTGTTATTTTGAATAACTGCTAAAATGAAATACAAAATACTTAGCTCATAATAATGTAAACATGTAATGCTGGTCTCTACCCACCCCCCTGGGTGTGAATCAGCTTATATGATCACCGGCTAAGTTTAATATTGAAAAATGTTATTTTTATTAATAAAATAAATTTTTGAATATACTTACCCGGTGATCATATATTAAAGGACCCTCCCTTCCTCCCCAATAGAGACCCAGTGGACCGAGGAGAAAATTGGTTCTTTGTTTACTTGGAGTACTAAGTACCTGCTCGACAGATGGCGCTGTTGATGTACACCCCCACCTGCATAGCGATCGCTGGCGTATTTTGACCGTAGGTTTTTCTGTCGAGCAACAGAGTTGCAGCTTATATGATCACCGGGTAAGTATATTCAAAAATTTATTTTATTAATAAAAATAACATTTTGCCTTCGCAATTCTTTCAAGTTTTACGCTACTTGACTGTTCTTGAATATGAAATAGATTTTTTTACTACGCCATGTGTACTTTAACATGGGTTTAATAAACTTAAACTGTAATAATAACTTTCTTAGCATTGAATTGATATAGTCCTTTTATCCCGGAAGTAGTTTTAAATTATGGTATGCAAAAATTTCTCTTAAGTCTACGTTGATTAATGAAACTTTTAAGCGTAACTACATCAAAGGAAACCTAAACTATTTTATTATATTTGTTTCAATCTTAATAATTTCTTAAATGGTTAGTGTTTATCACTTATTCACTTGCAGATTTAATTAAAATCTAATTCAGGGTTGGCAAGTTTAATAATTAATCTCTCGATAATTTCCTTTACTGGCCCAGAGTAAATTTATCAAATTAATTCTTTTAAATTCAACTGTATCTTAAATAGTTTTTAAATCTCTACCATCGTTGACTTCGTTGAGGCGAGAGTTATGATTGTAATTCGCACACCTCAAATACTTACCGAATTTCCTCCAATTTGATGGGATCACTGGCCATGATTAAAGGTCAATTTGTATCTTTTGGAATTAGTTTTAAGATTAAAGATTATTAATGGTAACTACATGGGCAAAAACTCATTTATTGGTATGTCCTGGTATATTTGGACTTGCATGAAACTAGTGCCAAACTGTCATTTAATATTTTTTTTTTTTATTTTGAGTGTGAAGGTGAAGGTTATATTTTGCTCTATGGTGGTTAATTTTCACCAGTTTAAAGTTTGCATGAAATTTGATAATGTGGTTAATCAATTTGCCGATATTTAGTAAAAGGTTACAATGGTAAATGTTTTTGCCTGTGTAGTCAAACTGAGATTTTAATATAATTGGCAATGATAGAAGGGCAACTTATCAAATTTTACTGTCAATGGTAAAGGTCAAGATAGTTCCTCTTTTTTTTTAGTTTTTATCAAATTTGCATGTAACTAGTGCAACTGTGCAAAACTCAAATACCTGTCATGTTAATCTTGTACTATACATCTTGTTGGCACTTTAGACTTCGCTATATATTGCTGGCACAGTAACTGTAAAAAATTCCTTCTAAAATTAGAGTATCTTAATCCAGGTTGTCATTAATCTTTTATACTATTTCAGGTAAGTGTGCAACCGAACTATAAAACTCAAGCCTTGCGGGACTGATGAAATATCACTTGTAGTCCAGAGATTAGTCTTGTTTATGAAGAATTGCATCTTGAAGTGGGTAAGTTTATGACTTTAAGTCTTTAAAATGTTATCCCTTTTACTTTACTTTTTTTCTGGTCTCTGAAATTAAAATGTGGTAGAATTCTTTTCGGTGATATTATTTTTTAATTTGGTAGCTAAATTTCTTAGCTAGTATGAAACGATTTCTAATAAAGTTAACGATTATAGTAGTCTAAGATATTCAAATTATTGTAGTTGGCATATAATTAATGTTTAAAACTCACTTGCACATCCAGCAGTCCACCTTTGTCTAGGTGGCCCTGCCACCCGGAAAAAGCTGGACTTTACATTGTGCATGGCAAACCCAGACTTTCAAAGTCTGGTTTGTCGCGTACAATTGGATGTGCAAGAATCAAACTAATCACTTCCTTTTCAGGTTTTAATAGTTAAGGTAGAATGGCTCGGCTCTCTTATTAGAGAATTGGTCGATAGGGTTTAACCAAAGACTTTGAGTTGAGTAAGCTAAGCCCTTCCTCACTTTGCTGATGTGTACATGAAGATTTACATTTGCAATAATGTAAATGGGCGGGGAAGGTAATTGAAGACTATGGACGAGTAGGAAAGAGAATGAAGAAACTAGGTGGTCTCTTGATTAGGTTGGAATAATTTGTGAAAACAATGGGTACGAAAGTATGTATAGCAATATTGCATTATACGATCTTTAATGGGGCTGCAGTAGCCTATTGGATTATGCAAATATTTAGTTCATCATATTAGTACTTGACTGATTCCTGGTTCTTACTTTAAGGGGCAAGAAGCTAGGTCTTTGTTATGCTTCATATTTATGGCTCATTATGAAGGTTGTGGTGACCAGGCTGACATGTCTTTTTATTTTAGTTTATATGACGTCTGTTTTTGACGCTTATAGTTTATATAGGACATATCTGTTTTGATGCTATTTCTGTTTTTAGACTGTTAATTTTTATCTTATTTCCTTATTTCCTTTCCTCACTGGGCTATTTTTCCCTATTGGAGCCCTTGGGATTATAGCATCTAGCTTTTCGAAGTAGGCTGTAGCTTGGCTAGTAATATCTTTTATCTCGCCAGTTTGTTTCTCGGCTTAGAACTAGATTGCGCTATGGAATGCGGTAAACTATTATATTAAAGTTGGCCATTAATGTGGAGTAAGCAGGGTAATGGATTAAAGTGATGGCTTCACATAATTCTATTTCAGAATGATACGGCTTTGCTCTATACTGTGATGTAAATATTTTCAGTAATGTTTAAACCAAAATCTTGCAAATAGAACTGTATTGAACCATCAATATTTCTATAAACAAATTTTTTTCCCATGCACAGGCTCTATGCAGTTGCCACTGATGACCTTTAAGAACCCAAAGGAATGACTTTAGGATGTAATTTTCGTTACGGAGAGACTTGGATCGTTGAAGGCTAAAACTGTGTTTTTTGTTAAGTTACGGAGAAACTTTGATCGTTGAAGACTAAAACTGGCCGTTTTTAGTTTCGTTACGGATTGACTTGGATCGTTGAAGACTAAAACTGGCTATTTTTAGTTTAGTTACGGATTGACTTTGATCCCTGTGAAGACTAAAACTGTTTTTAGTTTTGTTACAGAGTAGTTACAAACTGGCTTCAGTGAAAGGCTTTATAACCCTAAATTAATTAAGTTGAATTTCATAGGCTGTTGTAATATTTTCAAATAAACATTCTTTGAACTATGTAAGTGAATAAAACCATTATTTATTCCTGATCTTTTAATAAATGTGAAATTAATGTAGAACTAAAACTACCAGTATAACCAGCGTAAGAGCTTGTACGATGGAAGGTTTGAAGTAAGGTTTGAAGAGACCCTAAGATAGCTCGAGCAGGTATAAAAGTTCAAAACTTCTTGTAAGAGGATTTTGCCCTTGCATAAACTTTCAATAAATTTAGATAAATATGTTCTCTATGAATATACTTGATTATTGGGAATAAATTTTACTGTTCTACTCATAATTAACATTAATGTGTTGGTTCCTAAATCTTGGGTACCTGGTATCATAAAATTTAAGGTCAGGAGGCTGACCATTTTGGAAATGGGCAGCAGAAATAGCTAAAATTGACAAAGGTTTAAAAAAAAGGCTTAAGAAAATCAAGCAGTTTTGCTGTATTTATTTTTGGCCACAACTATATAAAACTGTTTAGACTAAAATCCTATTCTCTAGATGGCTAAGACATTGAATATGAATGTTAAATACTGAGAGTTGTAGGAAACTCTTAACAGTTATGAGGTATTCAGGTTTAAAGTCTCACATTCACAAGTATATTAGTTAAGATATTAGAGAATAGTTTGAGAATAACAATGATTGATAGCCTCAATTGAGGTGAAACCACAGGCAGGAATCTGCCAGTACTGTTGCTAGATCTGTTTATTTTACCACTTTAGACTTTAAGTGTTATTCTCACTACCTATTGTGATCTGGTGTCACGGTTTGCCCGTCGTGCAAGCTTGAATGTGTGGACAGGGCTCTAGCAAAAAAGCTACGTACTGACGAAGGTGGTAGAGCTCTCATGAACCATATTAAACAATGTTAGTGATTTTAGCTTACTATCCCAATTTAATAGTAAAATTGTGTAAGAAAATGCAGTGTAGAAACTATACATTATATTGTAGCACTGGTGTCACTTTGGAGCTAGAATTAAAGCCTTGCCTTTGCTGCAGTTTATTGCTTACTTAACGGATCCCTCAAAGATGGCTGGAGTGATAAGCTGGCTGGTCTCTCACAACCTATGCCCTGTTGCCGTTCCATTAATTACGACTGCGTTGTTGCTGTCCTGATATTTAGTGATTTTTGTAATATTAGGATTTCAATTACCTATTTGACCAGTAAAGAATGTATCTTGCTTATATATATATTTTTTTACTCCTTTAATGTAGGGATTTTAAATGTAGTCTTGAGTTAGGAATTTTTAAAAAAAATATTTGACACTCTTTGAAAAGGAGATAACCTCTCCAAGATCGTAGAAATTGTTTGGGCTAGGGCGAGTAAAGTGAAATTTTCAGGTTTTCTGTGGTTGTTCTTGTGGTTGTCAGTTAATTCATGGTAATTAATTCTTGAGCTTTGAGGATACAGTTTTACCTGGCTTTTTTTTTCTTTTTTTTTTTTTCTTTTTTTTTTGGGGGGGGGGGGTATTTACAATGTTGTCCTTTATATATCCCGTTTTAATGGTTAAAGTTTATCAAACTTGTACGTGGTAATATATAAGCTTGGAAAATAACATAGCATTCTGGCGAGTCTGTCGATGCATCCGTAGATGTTAGTATTTGTATAATAAAACATAACTCCAAAATTCATTTCATAGGTATTGAGGTTTTTTCTTAATGTCCTGGATTTGAAGTTTCAATAACAAATCAGCTTGACAGTCTTGTGTGGATCCGTGAGGGACACTTCATTTATTGTCCTGGAGAGAGCATATTGCCCTGTGTTGGCTCAAATTTGTGTTTTCTATGGTCTTTTGTATCGCGTCTGGTCTACCAGTTGGAATTCGGGTTGTTAATGTCCTGGAAGCCCCTTCCAGTTCCTCAATGGTACTCAATGAGCCATGGCACAGGTGGAGCGACATGGCTCTTGTAAAACTTTCATTGTTTTTCTCGGGTAGGCCACTTCGTCACCATTGAGACAGTCTAGATTATTGGGCTAAGTATACTGTTGTTAAGTATATAAACTCCATATATGTTACGAGGATGCATAGGAAAGGTATACACCCGCTGAGGATATTTTAGAATTTAAAGCATAGATTAGTATACTCTATGAAATAACTAATGTTAGCCTTGTCACTGGGAAAATGCACATTCCTTCACTGTTCCCATGCAAAGGATTACAAATAATCCTGGAGGATAACCCATAGCTCTGCCGTCGTCCTGCAGATACGCGTATATTATGTAACTATAAAACCGGGCCTTTATAAAAAAAAAGAAATAAAGTTTCCTGTAGGAAGCCTAGGCCTACTTTGTGTAAAGTGTTATTTTGCTCTAGATTGTATATATCAAAAGTGAGAAACATTCCTTTAGAGAGAGACTAGGGTTTAAAGGTTGCTCATGAATGGCAGAGGCAAGGAACAGTGCCATTTCCCTAGCAAGCAGGACAATGCCCTAGAGACTGACCATATATGATCAGCGCCCAACCCGCTTCTCCACTCAAGCTAGGACCAGGGAGGGCCAGGCAGTGGCTGCTGATAACTCAGCAGATAGACCTATAGGCTCCCACAAACCCCCCAACCTTAGCTCACAAGGATGGTAAGGTTCCAGACGCTAATGGAACTAACGAGTCTGAGCGGGACTCGATAAGAGACTTCACATTCACTGAGTTGATGACACTTTCGGGGATGGCCTTCAAGCACTCTGCAAATATAAATTGTTGATCTCTGCAGCAAATTGTATTAGTAGACTACTACTCGAAGACCGAATAATAAAACGCTCATAGATTAATAGCATCGATGTGTTGTATGAATCTCTCTCTCTCTCTCTCTCTCTCTCTCTCTCTCTCTCTCTCTCTCGCTCTCTCTCTCTCGCCGACTCAACACCGCAACACATGTTTGAATAAACACGCACAACTCTCCTCTTTGTGTATTCAAGTCTGGTGTTTCATAGAAAGGCAAAACCATAAATTGTCTGGTAAATCGACCTTGGAATCACCATAACGCCTTGTTATCTTTGTGTTTTCCTTTTGTGTTTACGTTAGATGTAATAATTTAAGGATTATGACCTCGTGAGCGAGTTATTTCGTTGGATTTAATGCGCATAGTGTTTCTGGGGTTCTGTTGGATGTGCGCTATTGTGAAATGCACATTGGGAATTGTTTTCTTCTCATTGCTTGGGATGGAAGATCTGATTGGATTCCAATTTACTATTTGCATACATTCATACATACATATGTTTATTGACCACAATACAAAATAATCTGAAT
>NC_090740.1:113360745-113363245 GCF_036898095.1 Palaemon carinicauda | reverse complement strand
TTTCCTTCACTGTATCTTCTATGAATATGGATTCTACATCAAAATCATTTGCTAAAATAATCTTGATATTTTCCTTCAATGCTTCGTTTATGAATATGGATTCTACATCAAAATAATTTGCTAGGAAAATCTCGATATTTTCCTTCCCTGTATCTTCTATGAATATGGATTCTACATCAAAATAATTTGCTAAAATAATCTCGATATTTTCCTTCACTGTATCTTCTATGAATATGGATTCTACATCAAAATAATTTGCTAAAATAATCTCGATATTTTCCTTCACTGTATCTTCTATGAATATAGATTCTACATCAAGGTTGATCATGGAAAGATCTCATTGTTAGGATGAAATGGCTTCCTTAAACTCACAAGAGTTACCCAGAGATCTAGTGTTTTTTGTAAGATCTTAGAGGAAGAGAAACAAGGAACTTCGCTAACTTATAATTAGCCGTATTGTACTAAGACAGAATAGGCCTTAGGGGACCCTTAGGCTTATGAGTTTTGGCTAAATTATATAAAATACCATACAAAGTAACTGTAAAATATATATTTTTGTAATTATTTTCATTTGTTTCATATAATTTATAAGTCTTCAGAAACCATACAGTCCTATGCACTATTTAAAAAATTAATTTGATAGGCTCGCCAATTTTCACTAATTTAGACTCATTACTCAGAATATTTTCCATCTTATCAACTTTTTTTTTTTACAAATAAAGAGAGATTACCTGATTGAAAGAGAGGCTACCTGACTTTAACCTTAAACTCCAGCTTTAATCTTGTAAGATATACAAATGTATACTGAAAGTAGGATATTTAGATGAGCTGTAGTTTTATTAACAAGATCTATGATATAACTCCAATAAAGAGTAGGATGTTAAGTGGCAAATGGAGTTATTTCCCTTAAGATATATTCCAATTCTTAGGAAACAAGATATTCTATGAAACTTTGATCACCTTTATCATAAGATATCACATTCATTGGATCTAGAATATAACGTTAACCTTATTGCTTCTTGTTTCTAATGGGTTTTCTTTTTATCTGGTGGCATAGGCCTTCAATGAGATATTTACAAAACATTGTTTTAGCCCAAAACAAATGAGAATTTAACAGCTGGACAATTTATAGAGAGCTAGAGACAGGACCAGGTGGAGGAATTAGATATTTATATATGTAAATTCAACAAAATAATATTACCTTTCTTATTCTGTAAGTAGGGTGGGAATTTAACTCTTCAGCAATATATTTTACTAGTTGATTCTAAGAATACTGATAATCATTACTATGAGGAATACAATGCAGTTAGTTAATGTATATGTATATATATATATACATATATATATATATATATGTATATATATATTCATACATATATATATATATATATATATATATGTATATATATACATATATATATATATATATATATATATGTATATATATATATATATATATATATATATATATATATATATATATACATATATATATATGCATATATATACATATATATAATTATATATATATGCATATATATATATATATATATATATATATATATATATATATATATATATATATATATATATATGTATATATATATGACATGAAAACAGCATTTAATTTTTACATTTACTATTTGTTGTAGACACGTATTCAGAATAGCCTCTCTGCTGGATTCAGCGTCAGTGGTTGAACAATGTAATATCATTTCAATTTAATGGCTGTGGTGGTCAAAGTTCAAGATACAAAGAAAAATGAAAAAAAAAATTTAAAAAAATACAATACTCAGAAATTGATGAACAAGTATTGATAAATTAAAACTATATGAATCTTAGACATCGATAAAGAATTAGTTTTATTTTGTAATACATAAATGATTTTGGTGTATCTAATATACTTCAATCTTGAACTTTTATGAACATGGCTTTCATATTGGAGTTTAATTCCATTGTTCAACTTGTATAATCCTGACAAAGAATCACCTATAAAAGTTATTCAAAACATTGTTCCTCCATATTAGAGGACACGAAGTCATCTATCAATTATAAGTACCAAGTAATTGCACAAGTACCATAAACACATACACACGTAGACACACACATACATGTATATATATATACACACACATATATATATATATATATATATATATATATATATATATATATCTCCACACACACACACATATATATATATATATATATATATATATATATACACATACATATATATCTATATATATATATATATATATATATATATATATATGCGTGTGTGTATGTATATATAAATATATATATTGTAAAGTCAGACCCAAACAATTTTCAGTTATAAAATATCTTTCCCTAAATCTATTTCAAATTTACATATTTTTTGCTTTCAAATATAAACCGGTGGGTGGTACATAATATTTTGGAGTTTTTCCAAGAAAAAGTTATAGAATGAAATTTCCCAGTAATTTCCCCTCATAAATAGAACCACCACCTTTTCATT
>NC_090740.1:113345745-113355745 GCF_036898095.1 Palaemon carinicauda | reverse complement strand
ATGAGGTGTAGATGGAGATGGTTTGGTCATGCTGTTCACACTCCCCAAGAGAGATTAGTTCACCAAACGTTCAGCTGGGCTCCATAAGGCACTAGAAGAGTTGGGAGACCCAGGCCTACATGGCTGAGGACTATGAAGAGGGAAGTAGGAGATAATGAAACGAGAAGTATTGAATTAAAAGCCCAAGATAGAAATGACTGGTGCAATCTAACCGAGGCCCTTTGCGTCAATAGGCGTAGGAGGAGATGATGATAATGAACTAAAAAATACAAACGAATTTTTGATATAGTACATATTAATAGCATTTCTGTGATTTCATCCAGAACACAGATATCATAGTAATTTTTAAGAGCATTATGTGTTTTTAGTTACGAATGCTATTTGATGAAACGCGCATAAGTTAAAAGCATTCAAGGTTGCATTTGATGATGCTTTGAAAGGTAAAGAACATGCTTTTAATCATATCAACTAGAACATGCTTTTAATCATATTAACTATTATGGTTTTGCTTACATGGTTGTCATTGCAGAGCATTTTATATTTCCTAAAAATATTACAGAATATGTATGTTGATTTTCAAGTATATATACTGACAATTTATATATTAGTCTTACAAGATAATCATTGGATGAAATACAATAGATATTCATAAAGAAAAATATAGCTGCTCCATTAAATAGAATGGCTAAAGAAGACTGGATTTTAATCTATTCGATAGGGTCATAAAAATCATTTGATAAATGTAACGTGATTTTATAAAGTCCTCAGGGAAAACGATTTGCTCATTAAATACATAAACATACACACACACACACGCATATATATAAATATGTATATATATAAATATATATATATACATATACGTATACATATACATATAAATATATATATATATATATATATATATATATATATATATATATATATATATGCAGAATGTATATATATGTATATGTATATAAACACACACACATATATATATATATATATATATATATTATATATATATGTCTATATTTATTTATATATATAATTATATATATATATATAAATATATATATATATATATATATATATATATATATATATATATATATATATATATATATATATATATATACAGCTAGATAGATAGATAGATATATATAAAAATAACTTCTTGACATTAAGAATTTACACAAGAAAAAATTTCGAATACTGGAAAAAATTGCAAAGATTTGATAAACAAAGTATGGATTGACCTATATTTTATGTTCTACAGCCAAATGAGTTCATTGACAGACATCAAAAAGAAAAATTGAACATTCCAAGGTATGGGGAAGCAGAGAGAGAGAGAGAGAGAGAGAGAGAGAGAGAGAGAGAGAGAGAGAGACTTCACAAGAAATGATTTAGCAGGCGATTGATTTTACTGAACAAAACACTTGATATTTTTAGAAAAAAGTTTAATTAAATTGAGAGTGAGCTCTTGCGTATCACCTGTTTACCTAACTTCCGATGCCTTTAATGTTTTAAATGGGTCTTCGACTCTTTGATTAAACATTTTATAGAGTTGTAAAGGAAATTAGAATAACAAAAGTTAGATCAAAATAGCATAAGAAGGGAAATGTATCCGGAAGAAGATGGGTATGTTAGAGGAATAAGGTTATATATATATATATATATATATACATATATATGTACATATACATATATGTATATATATATATATATATATATTTATATATATACACATATATATAGGTACATATATGTGTACATTTATATATAAACACACAAACACACACACGCAATATATATATATATATGTATATATATTTATTTATATATATATATATATATATGCATGTATGCATGTATATATAAACATATATATATATATATATATACATATATAATTCCATATAAATAATGCATTAATATTATTTGGCAGAGACTAGTAGAAAATCCTAAAACTATCTTCAAGCTAAAATTATATAAACATATGAAGTAATTCTATTATTATTGATTAGTTAGTGTTAGATTAATATTGCAAAAGGAAAGACGTCAGGTTCATGTACTGATATTGAGAAAAATATGGGTTCTATAAAATATCTCTCATTATTTGCTAGCAAAGTATTTTATAAAGCTTGTTTATTTCAAGGATGTTGCTGTGCCCTTTGCTTCTCTCTGCAAGGAGAGAGGGGAGAGAGAGAGAGAGACAGAGAGAGAGATTTCCTTTCCATTGTTCTTGGTTGGGAGAGAGAGAGAGAGAGGAGAGAGAGAGAGAGAGAGATATTTCCTTTCCATTCTTCTTGGTTGAGAGAGAGAGAGAGAGAGAGAGAGAGAGAGAGAGAGAGTTCTTTTCTGTTGGGAGAGAGAGAGAGAGAGAGAGAGAGAGAGAGATTTCCTTTCCATTCTTCTTGCTGAGAGAGAGAGAGAGAGAGAGAGAGAGAGAGAGAGAGCGAGAGAGAGAGAGAGAGAGAGAGAGAGAATTTTCCTTTCCATTCTTTTCGGTTGAGAGAGAGAGAGAGAGAGAGGAGAGAGAGAGAGAGATTTCCTTTCCATTCTTCTTGGTTGGGAGAGAGAGAGAGAGAGAGAGAGAGAGAGAGAGATTTCCTTTCCATTCTTCTTGGTTGAGAGAGAGAGAGAGAGAGAGAGAGAGAGAGAGAGAATCCTTTCCATTCTTCTTGGGTGGGAGAGAGAGAGAGAGAGAGAGAGAGAGAGAGAGGAGGAGAGAGAGAGAGAGAGAGAGAAATGGCACTACAGATGACATGTCACCCAGGCACTCAACAAGGAATAATTCTATCTCCTCCAACTAACTGTAATGGTGGAGATGCTCCTTCCTATTTCTCAGGTGAACTGGAGAGAGGCCTTCCCCACACACGCTCCTATGTAACTGAACACTCAGTCATTTCGAGGGTCCCATTAGAGAAGGTCAGAAGACGGGATGTTTGATGCTTCAAACTCTCCAACCATTACGGCAGGATGTCCTGTAAAACAAATGGGTACTGTAATTAACGAGGTTAAAGTTTATTAATACTGTCAAATCATAATGACACTATGTTGTGCAAAAACGAATAATGTGTACTGTAATTAACAGAGTTTATAGTTTGGTACTTCGATCTGCCCAACCATTATTGTAGGATGTCCTGTAAAAACAAATAATGTGTACTGTAATTAACAGAGTTTAAGGTTTGGTACTTCGAACTGTCCAATCTTTACGGCATGGTGTCCTGTAAAATCAAATAATGTGTACTGTAATTAACAGAGTTTATAGTTTGCTACTCGATTAGTCCCATCTTAACAGCATGCTGTCCTGTAAAATCAAATAATGTGTACTATAAATAACAGAGTTTATAGTTTGCTACTCGATCTCTCCAATCTTTTACGGTATGGTGTCCTGTAAAATCAAATAATGTGTACTGTAATTAACAGAGTTTATAGTTTGTTACTCGATTAGTCCCCATCTTTACAGCATGCTGTCCTGTAAAATCAAATAATGTGTACTATAATTAACAGAGTTTATAGTTTGCTACTCGATCTCTCCAATCCTTACGGCATGGTGTCCTGTAAAATCAAATAATGTGTGCTGAAATTAACAGAGTTTATAGTTTGGTATTCGATCTGTCCAATCTTTACGGCAGGATGTCCTGTAAAAACGAATCATGTGTACTGTAATTAACAGAGTTTATTGTTACTACGGACTGTCCCACGATCGCATGTAAAACCCAAACAAATAATGTAATTAACAGCTTTTATATTTTACTACCTCGATTTTTACTCAACATTTCCAAATAGTATTTTCTACATATTAACAAAATTTTTTGTCAATTTAAAAGATGAGATAAAGCTTGTGTGGGTGTATGTTTTATACATTACTTTAATCTTTTAATGCAACAAATAGTAAGGTATTGTAATGAACTTTTATTGCATAAAATATTGTAAAAATAAAGAAAAAAGAATTCGAGCAAAGATGTTTTATTCCTATTTCTATTTGGAAGCTAGATATCTTCGAATCAATCATTTATATATTTTTTTGCGGGTAACAAATATTACAAGTTGACATATATCTTAAACTAATCAAACAAAGAAAAAATATTTTCCTATTTTCATTTTCTATGTAAATAATATTTAAGGAAAGGAAAATGATAGGAGTAATTATGGAATTTGAATTTTATTGAAATTTTGGGAAACAATCATGATGCATAAGGTAATACTGGTAGGCCCATCTGACTGAATTTTTTTCTTTTTTAGAGAAGTTGGCATTTTAATTTTCCTAATCTAGTTTTGTTCACTAAAAGCTCTCCACCCGATGCTTACGCCACTGTTACTTCTAGTCTCATATCCTGGGGAAACAGTGTCAGTCGAAAGTGCGTATACATTAACAATCTGTAGAACTTCTAATAAATCAATAAAATCTTTTTTTTTTCAGTTCCTCCCATAATTCACTAAACAGAATTATGTCATCTGTAAGTGTTTAGTTGGTGAGGTATTCCCTATTAATGTTAATTCAAACATTGCCAAATATATATACTGTTTATATATGTTTTTATGTATGTATATATATATATATATATATATATACACAAATATATATATATATTATATATATATATGTATATATATATGAGACAAAGTTTATTATAAATTATATTTATATATACATATAAACAAACATATACACACATATAAACAGAGTGCAAGCTGAATTTAAAAGGATAAAAGTATGTGTGTGATCAGGGAGCTACTTTCCTTAGAAACGGCTTCCGTGCAGACGTGTGGAGGGTTGAAATAACGTACTTGGTTGGCCTGGAATTCAGGAGTTCAAGTGAATGATTTAGTGACTCTTGTTATATCTCCTTTGGAAGTCTCCACATCTTTAAGTCAAGAAATCAATACAACAAATCACACTGGGAAAAAACACACGCGCACACATATAATGTATATGTATATGTATTTATATATATATAGTATATATACATATATATATATATATATATATATTTATATATATATATATATATATAAATTTATATATATATATACATATATATACACATATTTATATATATATGTAGATGATATATATATATATATACACTGTATATATATGTATATATATATTTATATATATACACACATATATATATGTATATATATACACACACACACACACCCATATATGATATATATATATACACACACACACATATATATATATATATATACATATATGTATATTCACATACACACACATACATATATATATATATATATGTGTGTGTGTGTATATATATATATATATATGTGTGTGTGTGTGTGTATATATATACATATATATATGTGTGTATATATATAAATATATATATATACATATATATACAGTGTATATATATATATATATATATGCATATATATATAAATATGTGTATATATATATATGTATATATATATATATAAATTTATATATATATATATATATATAAATATATATATATGTATATATATATATATATATATATACATATACATATACATTATATGTGTGCGCGTGTGTTTTTCCCAGTGTGATTTGTTGTATTGATTTCTTGACTTAAAGATGTGGAGACTTCCAAGGGAGATATAACAAGAGTCACTAAATCATTCACTTGAACTCCTGAATTCCAGGCCAACCAAGTACGTTATTTCAACCCTCCACACGTCTGCACGGAAGCCCGTTTCTAAGGAAAGTAGCTCCCTGAACACACACATACTTTTATCCTTTTAAATTCAGCTTGCACTCTGTTTGTTTACACATTTTAAGGTCTGGTCTGGCCGTTTCCCGTAACATTTCGAGGCAGCTTTCATTTTATCAACCGGTGTTTCTTTCTTCTTTCAATGTATGATGTCAGTATGCCAGAGAGTTCTAGCTAAATCAATCAATCAATCAATCAATGTAAGAATATATATCAAATGCACCAGCCTTCTTCTGTGCAACAATTTTATCACGCGTTTTTATCATCATCATCAACATAATTTCAGCCTTCAAAAGTCCTTTGTTGGATGTAGGCCTTCCCCAGGTTCCTCAACAGACTTTTATCCCAAGCTATTCTGTGCCACTGTTGCTTTATGTTGGTCTAAGTCATCTTGCCAGCGGGTTTTTTTGTCTTCCTCGGTTTCTTGTGTATCCTCGGGGTGTCCAGAAGGTTCTTCGTGATGTCCATCTGTTGTCTTTTATCCTGGCAATGTGCCCCGCCCAGTTCCATAGATGTGTAGAATTCACGATCCCAAATAGAGATTTACATACACCATGTATATAATTGCCCAATAAAACATCTTAATTATTTTTCTTATAATATAAGAATTTGATAGAAAGGGATATCTAGGACACAAGTTTTTAAATGTATAATGCATATTATAATTGTTCAACTGGATCGGATATTCATCCAGATTTATTTAAAAGCCAGACAGATCAACTTCTGGAAAATATAGCAAGTTCAAGTTTGCCAGTAAAATATTCAACATTGGAACTCATTGTTTTAAAGGGTACTATTTTCAAAAGGTATTATTATTATTATTATTATTATTATTATTATTATTATTATTATTATTATTATTATTATTATTACTTGCTAAACTACAGCCCTCATTGGAAAAGCAAGATGCTATAAGCCCCAGGGGCTCCAACAGGGAAAATAGCCCAGTGAGGAAAGAAAAGAAGGAAAAATTAAATATTTTAAGAAGAGTAACAACATCAAAATAAATATCTCCTACATAAACTATATTAACTTTAACAAAACAAGAGGAGGAGAAATAAGATAGAATAGTGTGCCCGAGTGTACCCTCAAGCAAGAGAACTCTACCATAAGACAGTGGAAGACCATGGTACAGAGGCTATGACATTACCCAAGATTAGAGCACAATGCTTTGATTTTGGAGTGTCCTTCTCCTAGAAGAGCTGCTTACCATAGCTAAAGAGTCTCTTCTACCCTTAGAAAGGGGAAAGTGGTTACTGAACAATTACAGTGCAATAGTTAACCCCTTGGATGAAGATGATGTTTTCTTGGTTCACCCACGATTGTCAGTGAAGTACAATGTTAGAAAAAAAACGGTAATTTTGATCAGAAACTCTCCGTAAAAATATTACTGATCTCAACCGTATTTCAGTAAAATATAGGCGACTGTAATTTTACCTTAATTTGTTATTATCTGTTGCGGGTTGGTGACCGTAATATCACTCTTTTACGTCCATATATCCGTTCTTAAAACGGTAAAAATCCTGGAATAAATGTTGCCAGACATTTACTGTTTTTGAATGCAAGTTTTCAACAGTGCAGTGTTTCATAATTTATTGATAATACTTGAAATGTTCACTGACATAGAATATAAATACATTCTCTTGCCATCAAAGCTAGAAGAGCTCACCTTTCTTGGGTAATTGTGGTTTCATGATTCTGAATCTTGCTGTGATGAATAAGATACTTCTCAACAAAATTCAACATATCTTTTTTTCTCTAGAATTTCTAGACCACATACCTCATTCTCCCGACGGGAACATAAAACTTAAGGTATTTACTTTTTCACAGAAATCTCAAAGGAAATATTCTTTCAGGAGAAATGCTTCCACCTTCCTCATTTCGCGTAGTTTTACTCCTTTTGGGAGCCTCTCTCTCTCTCTCTCTCTCTCTCTCTCTCTCTCTCAGGAAAGCTTATATTTTCCATTCGTTACTTAAACACTATGGAAAAGAGAGTGAACAACTCATAATATCTACATAATAATTCTGAAAAAAAATCTATTGTCTAAAACTTCTCTCTCTCTCTCTCTCTCTCTCTCTCTCTCTCTCAGGAAAGTTTATATTTTCATTCGTTACTTGAACAGTATGGAAAAGAAAGAAAGTGAACGACTCACAATATTTACATAATAATTCTGAAAAAAAACTATTGTCTAAAGCCTCTCTCTCTCTCTCTCTCTCTCTCCTCCTCTCTCTCTCTCTCTCTCTTATTAAAGTTTACATTTTTGTTCGTTACTTAAACAGTATGGAAAAGAAAGCAAATGAACGACTCACAATATTTTCATAATAATTCTTAAAAAAAAAAAAAAACTGTTTAAAGCATTATCATTTTGCATTACACATTCTTAATCAATCATCTCTAATTGATAGATTTAAGATGTGAAAGAGAAGCATATCAATCGCTTACAATATATACTTGAATGTGATATTATTTCTGCTCTCTCAGATTCTAAAAAAAACAAATCTAACTCATTATTTCTAATGTTCGAAGCAAAGCTATTAAGTCAAAATACTCTCTAAACATGTAGGTGTAAACTCATATTTTTACGGTTAAAGAAATATGTCATTATCTGGGAAAACGTATAGAGAAATAAGACTACATTTCAGTTTTGCCGTTACTTATAATGTCTCTTAAGCTGCTCTTCTAAGAAAAGGACACTCCAAAATCAAACCATTATTCTCTAGTCTTAAGTTATGCCATAGCCTCTGTACCATGCTCTTCCACTGTCTTGGGTAAAGTTTTCTTGCTTGAGCGTACACTCGAGTACATTATTCTACCTAATTATTCTTCCTCTTGTTTTGTTGAAGTTTTAATAGTTTATATAGGAAATATTTATTTTAATGTTGTTACTGTTTTTAGGATATTTTATTTTTACTTGTTCCCTTTCCTCGCTGAGCTATTTTCCTTGTTGGAGTCCTTGGGGTTATAGCATCTTACTTTTCCAACTAGGGTTGTAGCTTAGCTAGTAATAATAATAATAATAATAATAATAATAATAATAATAATGATGATGATGATGATAATAATAATAATAATAATAATAATAATAATAATAATGACAGAATTATAGAGGTAAACAAAGTGTTCATATTCGAAATCTTTACATTCTTGTATTTGAACATTGATTATTTCAACCCTTTCTGAAGTAGAATACCTTAAAGTGTTGAAGAGATTTGCATATCGTCATGATCAGCAAAGTTGGAATTAGTCAAGGCTATCCATACTAGGTTGGTTTGCGGTGTGTTCAGACATGAATCCCCATTCAACTACAATCCGTACTAGTCAGCGTTGCAATGAAAACTGACCAAATCCCATATCCGAGGCCTTTGTCCTGCAGTGGACTAGAAACGGCTACATTTAAAGGTTTAAAGGTTTAAAGGTCGCTCATGAATGGCAGAGGCAAGGGACAGTGACATTGCCCTAACAAGCAGGACAATGCCCTAGAGACTGACCATATATTATATGATCAGCGCCCAAGCCTCCTCTCCACCCAAGCTAGGACCAGGAAGGGCCAGGCAGTGGCTGCTGATGACTCAGCAGATAGACCTATAGGCTCCCCAAATCCCCCAACCTTAGCTCACAAGGATGGTGAGGTTGCAGACACTAATGGTACTAACGAGTCCGAGCGGGACTCGAACCCCCGACCGGCAAACCCCAGGCAGAGACGTTGTTGTTGTTGTTGTTGTTGTTATTTCAACTATAATCAACTTAACGAATATGATTATCAAAACTCATATTTTTACGGTTAAAGAAATATATCATTATTTGGGAAAACATATAGAGAAATAAGACTGCATTTCAGTTTTGCCGTTACTAATGATGTCTTTTAAGCTGCTCTTCTATGACAAGGACATTCCAAAATCAAAACCAGTCGTTCGACTATGAAGTTCAAAACGCGTAAACATACGCTAACATGAAATCCATCAGACTCTTTCGATTATTACGCAGCTGGATGAAATGGCGAAGCATATATCAAAAGGTCAGAAGGTATCATCGCAAAACGCCCTCGCTTCCTCCCACGCTTTCCCGCTGATGTCTAGATAAGAGAAAACAAAGGTCTGGAACAACGCTGTTATTCCAGCGCCTGGAAAATCGTCTACATATGAATGACAAATTAATGTTTCGATTGAAATTACATTCAATTAATATCCGGTTCATGAAGTTCTTGTCAAAATACGGTTTGAAATTTGTTAAAGTTAATTATTGCATTGGGTTTATTAATCTTGATGATAATACGATGTGTCACTCG
>NC_090740.1:113331511-113345245 GCF_036898095.1 Palaemon carinicauda | reverse complement strand
TCTTAAGGTACCCAGAATTCTAACTCCTGGAGCGAATATCCCTAATGAAAGTACCAGAAATATCGCGAAATATCAGCGGACGTATTCTTGACACGCCACGTGGCAATCTGCACCCCGAACAGAGATAACACTTCGAAGGGGTCAATTGGCAAGAAAACGAAAACGAGAAAGAATAAGGAGAGCCGTTCGCAAGGCTCTCTCTTCTCCCGTTTCGTAAGCGTGCATTGCGCCGATCCTGGCGCCATCTGTATTCCTTTTTGCGTAGCTTAACAACTCTGTGTTTTTTTCCTGTGTTTCTCGCAAAATCTTGGATTTAATCGCTTTGTTATGCTTTCTCCAACTTCGTCTGCCTCTGATAAGTTGAGTATTATTTCTTTTATGTATAAATGTAGGCTCTTGGTAATTTTTAAAGTGATTAATAGTAATAATCTTTGTTACAAGAGCCGTTGCCTACCGGAGGCGTCCTGGACGCTGTCGCTCACTAGGTATGAGTTTTAGTTAGCCAGAGCGACGTTCCCGGCTGTTTTGCTTTAATAATTATAGCTATTTAGTGTTACATAGGATTTCCTTTTCGTGCTTTTAGTTTTATTTGTTTTGGCGAAGTATTCGCCAATTCTGGCCTACACTAGACCATGTAGCCTAGTCGTTGGCCCTATTACTTTCCTGCATGATTTTTGGATTTCAGAGTGTTTTAAAATATTATTGAAGCTTTAGGCAGTTTTATACATTTAAGATTATATTGATTATTTCCAAGATAGTATACGAGTGAGTTTCGGTGATTTAGGTAATCTATTCTCTTGGTGCCTAGGCTAAGTTGCCTATGAAGAATTAGTATACTTTCTCATACTCCCCGGTTGCTTTCTTTTCTTCGGAGAAGGTATGCAATCCCTTTCCCTCTGTTTAAGCCTTGGGCTTAACCCTAGTGGTTTATCTGAATTAACTTTCGATACAACTATATTGGGGTGTTACTGTACCTTCCTGTTCCAGTAAGTCTGGCTTCAGAGAGGGGCAGAACATCAGAGTTTTTAGTCTGAGTCTGTGTTTGTCTGGCTTGGGGTAGAGTCTCCCTTGCTAGTCTGGCGCAGACATAGGAGGCTTAGCCTCCTTAGGTCACTCCCTAAGGTTTCTGTACGAGATGATTCCTTCTTTTGTGATCTAGCAGACTAGTCCTTTTTGCTGTTCTCGGTGGGAGGATAAGATCCTTTCCCTGGGAGTAGAAACACCTTCCTTGCTTTGGTTCAGTGGGGGTTGGCAAGTATTGCTGGCCTCCCTCCTTGGATCTCATTTAGGCTAAGATGAGTTTTCTTGGCTGCGGGTGATTCTTTACTAAAGCAAGGTTGGTAGGACCCTCTTTGTCCCTTCCCCCTCTATCTCTGTAATGGCCTAGCCGTTACAGTACTGTACGTCATTCTACATCTGGACCTAGTATAGGTTAGGATGTGGAATTGACTCAGTCCCTTGCCGGCCGGCAGAGTGTGCCGGCCGGCAAAGGTCTTCTGCTTTGAGTGCTGCCCGGACCTCCCTTGGTCCCTCATCCATGTCTGTCTGTAGAGCCAGACGGCATTGGTCAGGAAGCCTGAATTAGATTCTCCCCTTCCTTATATGCACTCTCTCGGATTGCCGGGCTTTGAGGTAGTACACTCTCTTATCCTGGCATCCATTCTGTTTTCTTCTAGTGCTGTACCCGACCCGGCTGCTGGCCTATGTGGCCGGCAGCCGGGCAGTCGGAGTTCTCTGGTTCTTTTGCTGCTGGCCGGCATCGGTTGTTTACCTTTGCCGGCCGGCTATTGTCACGCCCTTGTCTGCCGGTCGCTATGAGCGGTGGCTGGCAGCCGGGTGCTACCTTGTGTAGTTGCCGGCCGGCAGTTACTGCCGGCCGGCACATGCATTTGAACCAGCGTTCTGCCGCCTTATAGCTGTTAAGTAGTATACTTTTAAGCTAGTTATGGTGTGTGCCGGCCGGCAAGTGCCGGCCGGCGCATTACCTTCTATACTGTACCAGTATTCTTCAGTATAGCATATACTGTAGGGAGAAAACTATAGCATAGTATTGGTACAACACTGTTTTCTAACACTTTTGTGTTGTCTTGCACAGCCCTTTGGTGTTGCCTTACAGATAAGAAAGTGAGTTCTTTCTTGTCTATTATCCGGTATTTTAAAATCATACCTTAGGTGTGAGCTACACCTGTTTCCTCTGGAAATTTTTCATTGGTTACTCTAGGACAGATTAACCATACGATTTTATTATCTGGAAGGCTGCAACAATTAGTTGTGCGGGAAACACAAGTGTGTGTCTTTCCTTTCTGATTTGTTATGCTAAACTGTGCATATCCAGTGATACGTAGTTCACTTGATACTCATGGAAATTTCTTCTCTTTACAGGAGGACCATCCGAAGTGCGGAAGTGTTTTCTGCAACGTCCGCAGTAAGAACTTCTGCGGACATGAGTTATGTAGGAGGCACGCAGCATGCGCTGTCTCCAAGGGTGATCTCCGGTATTGGGATCCTCAGGTATGTACCGTGTGCTCTAACCTGATTACTGAGGCTTTTGATTCCCCTAGGACGGCGGAATCAAGGGATATAGCAAGGGAGAAGCTTTGTACCTGGGTAAGGGGCTTCCAGAAGAACACCTCTGGACCTTATCTTCCAAGTGAGAAGATGAGGGCTTACCTTTTCCCTAGGGCATCAGCTGATGCAGTGATTCCCCAGCCTCAAGAGGAGATCCCCCTAGTTCAGATCCCGGTGGATGCTGAAGTCGGGGTCGCCTTGCAAGACATCCAGTTGGACGACAGGATGTCAGACGTGTCCGAGCGTCTGGAGGAAGACCTCCTGGCAGAAGGCCAGGATGAAGGTCAAGCCCCAGACATTGTAGAGGAAGAGGCCGACGAGGTGTCGGCTGCTCCGGTTCAGATCCCTGAACCTATTCCCTCAACATCGTCCGCTCTCCCAGTAGAGCTTGGACAGGCCCTCTCCTCCATTGTTGGAATGATCCAACAAATGCAGAAGGAGAATAATGAGAAGGCGGCTGCAATGGAACTGCAGATGCAGAAGCTTGTAGCATCACGTGGGCCCCAGAAAAGGCTCAATGTGAAAGACCTTCCCTTGTGCTCAGATGCTAACCCGTGGAGATATGCTGAGCACATGCCGATGACGATTGGAAAGATCGTCATGTCGGATAAGTTAGGTTCAGTTCCCCTAGAGGAGGTGGAATTCTGGCCCAGCAAAGGGTCATATCTGGACTGTTATGTCCGGTTGAGAAAGGAACCAGCTTCAAAGGAGGAGACAGAGCCGAAGGAGGTCATAGTGATGGACCATGCTAAGGCTCAAGCTTTGCTTTCATCTTCGATGAAAGAGAGGGGCTTCACGAACTCAAAGGTGGCTGCATTGAGTAAGAAGCTCCCTTCCTTTGTGTCCTCTCCTGCTAGAGCCTTCCCCTTTTTGCAGAAAGGGTTTGCGGCTGTGTTAAAAGCACTCGAGGCTGGCAAGCCTTGCCCCTCCTTGGAGGAGTGTAAACCCTTGTCGCTGGCCCTACCTATGGACAACAAGGACTGGAAGGACGTCCATCTTACCTTCTCAGTCGGGAAGTTGGAGGCTGATATTGCCGGACGTCAGTTCGGTGAGAACCTCCCTAAGCTGTCTGACTTTCTTTTGCGGAGAGAGCTCGAGACAAAAGAAAGACTGGATGCCTCAATGTCTCTTCAGACCACTCTTGAGACGATGGCAAGTGACCCCAAGGTCCATGAAATGTTCATGGTAGTGGCCAAGACTCATCTGGCCACAGTGACGAAGGATCTTTACAGCTTCGTCAGGGCGAGGATAGCTTGTAGGGAGTTCGTGTTCACCTCGGCTACGGTGAGGCATGAGCCAAGGAAACTTATCTCCTCCAACATTTGGGGCAAAGACCTTTTCCCTAGCGAATCGGTCAAAGAAGTTGTTGATAAGGCCGCCACGGAGAATAGAAACCTTCTCCAGAAGTGGGGCCTGTCTATCAAGAGAAAGTCTTCCCCGGATGAGGGTCCCCAACCAAAGAGGAAGACTAAGAGGACTAGGCTACCGTCTCGGCCAGCCAAGCCATTTAGACAGCAACAGCAACAGCAATTGCCGATGCCTTCAGTGCCCCAGATGGTGGCACAAACCCCGACCACATTCCAGTGGGTACCCCAGGCCGTGTCGACATAGTCCCCGGCATTCAACCCAACGTTCGAAGGGCAGTCAACTTCCTTTCGAGCAAAGCCTAGAGGAGCAGCCAGAGGCTCGTCTAGGCGCCCCTCAAGGGGAAGGGGATTCAGGGGTGGTCGCGGTCAGGGAGGCAAGACCTCAGGACAGCAGTCCAAGTGAGATGATACCGGTAGGAGGGAGACTTCAAAGTTTTCGGGATCGGTGGACCTTCGATCCCTGGGCCCACAGCCTACTCAAGAATGGACTGGGCTGGAGCTGGTACAGCACTCCACCCCCGTGCCCTCGGTTTTTCCAACACTCCACCCCCGTTCTGGAGGAATACATCCAAGAACTGTTGGAGAAAAGAGTGATCCGAAGGGTGAAGTCCATCAAATTCCAAGGGAGGCTGTTTTGTGTTCCCAAGAAAGACTCGGAAAAACTCAGAGTCATTCTGGACTTGTCGCCACTCAACAAGTTCATAGTGAATTGCAAGTTCAAGAGGCTAACACTGCAACACATAAGGACCTTACTGCCCAAGAGGGCATATACCGTCTCCATAGACTTGTCAGACGCCTATTGGCACGTTCCAATCAACCGTCGACTCTCCCCCTACCTAGGGTTCAAGCTACAACGAAGACTATACGCCTTCAGAGCCATGCCATTCGGGCTAAATATAGCTCCAAGGTGGTGTGGGCAGCATCCAAGACAGAATGCTTGCAAGCTTCCCTGCAGGTGATCCAGTTCCTAGAGTATCTAGGCTTCAAGATTAACAGAAAAAAGTCTCGACTTTCTCCATCTCAGAAGTTCCAGTGGTTGGGAATCCACTGGGACCTAATGTCACACCAATACTCCATCCCGGCGAAGAAAAGGAAGGAGATAGCTGGTTCTGTCAAGAGACTTCTAGATTCCGAAAGGATATCAAGACGCGAACAGGAGAGAGTACTGAGTTCTCTCCAGTTTGCTTCGGTAACAGACCCGGTGCTAAGAGCACAGCTAAATGATGCAACCGGAGTTTGGAGAAGTTATGCATCAAACGCGCGAAGAGATCTGAGAAGACCAGTTCCGCTTCGTCTACGTACTCTTCTCAGGCCTTGGTCCCAAACCAGACATCTAAAGAAGTCGGTACTTCTTCAGCCACCTCCCACGTCGGTGACGATTCACACAGATGCCTCGAAGGAGGGGTGGGGAGGTCACTCTCATCGGAAAAAGGCCCAAGGGACTTGGTCCAATCTATTCAAGACCTTTCACATAAACTTTCTAGAAGCTATGGCAGTGCTCCTTACCTTAAAAAAAGTCTCCCCGCGTCACTCGATCCACATAAGGTTGGTGCTGGACAGCGAGGTAGTTGTGAGATGCTTGAATCGACAAGGATCAAGGTCGCCACCTCTCAACCAGGTGATGTTGCCATCTTCCGATTGGCGGAAAAGAAGAAGTGGCACCTGTCGGCAGTTTACCTTCAAGGAGTCCGCAATGTGACAGCGGACGCTCTATCCAGGTTCACACCGATAGAGTCGGAATGGTCCCTAGACGCAGGATCGTTCTCCTTCATCTTGAGTCAAGTCCCAGAACTGCAGATAGACCTCTTTGCGACGAAAGACAACAAGAAGTTGCCCCTGTACGTGTCCCCGTACGAGGACCCCTTGGTGGAAGCAGTGGACGCGATGTCCCTCGACTGGAACAGATGGTCCAGGATTTATCTGTTCCCTCCTCACAACCTTCTGTTGAGGGTCCTCAACAAACTGAGATCCTTCAAGGGGGTAGCGACAATAGTGGCCCACAAGTGGCCGAACAGCGTGTGGTTCCCCCTGGCATTGGAACTACGGTTGAAGTTTCTACCGCTACCAGATCCAGTTCTGACCCAGCGAGTCCAGAAGTCGACTGTCTGCGCTTCATTACAGAAAACCCGGTCCCTGCAGCTCATGATTTTCTCTCCCTAGCGGTGAGAAAGCGTTTCGGGATTTCGAAAGCCAGCATAGACTTCCTAGAGGAATAAAAGTGCAAATCTACTAGAAGGCAATATGAGTCATCTTGGAGAAAATGGGTGGCCTTTGTTAAGGCGAAGAATCCGCTGGAGATCTCGACGGACTTCTGCTTATCTTTCTTCATCCACCTCCATGGTCAAGGGTTGGCAGCTAACACGATTTCAACGTGTAAGTCTGCTTTGACAAGACCCATTCTATATGCCTTCCAGGTCGACCTCGCTAACGAGATCTTTAATAAAGTTCCGAAAGCCTGCGCTAGGCTCAGACCTTCAGCACCTCCAAAGCCCATTTCATGGTCTTTAGATAAAGTTCTTCATTTCGCTTCACTGTTGAACAATGAGGAGTGTGCGTTAAAGGATTTGACACAAAAAGTTATTTTCCTATTTGCACTCGCGTCCGGGGCCAGGGTTAGTGAGATTGTAGCCCTCTCGAGAGAGGAAGGTCGTGTTCAGTTCCTGGATGGGGGGGAACTGAACCTGTTTCCGGATCCTACGTTTCTCGCCAAGAACGAGTTACCCACCAACAGGTGGGGTCCCTTGAGAATCTGCCCTCTGAAAGAAGATGCATCTCTATGTCCAGTAGAATGCCTGAAGGTCTATCTTCGTAGAACTTCAGACTTCAAGGGTGGTCAACTATTCAGGGGAGAAACATCAGGCTCAAATTTATCACTGAAACAACTCAGGGCGAAAATCACATATTTTATTCGCAGAGCGGATCCTGACAGTACACCCGCAGGTCACGATCCGAGGAAAGTTGCCTCATCCTTAAATTTCTTTAATTGTATGGATTTTGAACATCTTCGTTCATACACTGGCTGGAAGTCTTCCAGAGTGTTCTTTCGCCACTATGCGAAGCAAGTGGAGCAACTAAAGAGATCTGTGGTAGCAGTGGGTTGCGTCGTTAACCCTGCAGTTTAACTCTGCGAGGAACAGTGGTTTTAATTGGGACGATTAATTCCAGTGTGAGTGTGTAGTTACATACTGTGCTACAAACTAAGTGAAGGCACCGAGTTGCCCACGTTGACTGTTCCACTTCCAAAGGTGAACATAGCATAAGTGCAGACATGTGTGCCGAGCGTTTCTAACGCTAATGTGACTGATTAGTAATACAGACTTTTATGACTTTGATACCTCGGTATGTTAAAAGTGGCACTAATGTTTTTTTCTTTCAGATAAACAAGTTTCTGTTTACTATCATACTTATGCTTAAAGTTTTGGTTATCCTCCTCTTATATATATATATATATATATATATATATATATATATATATATATATAATTGTTGTTAACCTGTCTATTTATTGTCTGTCAATAAACTTGTTCTTGAGAACCTTGCATCTCCTTCACCTGTGTCAATTTATTGGTATAATTGAGCATTCATTCTATGTATATTTATCTGGGATAATTCTAATAGATTGTTCCTTTATGCAAGCTAATGTTGCATTGGTTTATGCTTTCCTTTAGCGGGAGTACTCCATCCCATAGGGGGACGATGGCGGATTAACAAGTTTCCTCCTATGCGGATATAAACCTTTGTCCAATACAAGTATTGAGCGGAGAACTGATCGATATTTCATATTGACGCAGTGGTTCTTTACAAACTATGCTTTACTTAATATAGGGTGAGACCACTATATTGGCTTGCCTGGTATTCATACATAGGTATATGTACTCTTCGAGACTTTTCCAGAGTCTAGTAGGACTCTTCCCTGTAGGGGGCAGGAAGCTCTAACATGGTTTATGGTTAGTTGAAAAGATGTATAACGGTAACATCTTAGGTCTCTAGGTCTAGTCGACCGGGGAAATACCTCTGGGGAGTACGGCACATTCTGAGAATCCACAGATACAGTAATTCTCTGGTATACTTCCATCAGGACGACATGGCTTGAGCCCAAAAGACGGATTTTGAGCGAAGCGAAAAATCTATTTTTGGGTGAGATGGCCATGTCGTCCTGATGGACCCGCCCTTCCCTTTCTATGAAAGGGCTGTAGGACCCCTCCCTACATACAGTATCTGTAGCACCTCGTGTATCGCTACAAGGAATACAGATGGCGCCAGGATCGGCGCAATGCACGCTTACGAAACGGGAGAAGAGAGAGCCTTGCGAACGGCTCTCCTTTTTCTTTCTCGTTTTCGTTTTCTTGCCAATTGACCCCTTCGAAGTGTTATCTCTGTTCGGGGTGCAGATTGCCATGTGGCGTGTCAAGAATACGTCCGCTGATATTTCGCGATATCTCTGTTACTTTCATTAGGGATATTCGCTCCAGGAGTTAGAATTCTGGGTACCTTAAGGTAAATTCTCTGGGAATATCGCCGTAGTTGTAATATACCCTAGGAAGCTACCCTATAGGAACTTCCATCAGGACGACATGGCCATCTCACCCAAAAATAGATTTTTCGCTTCGCTCAAAATCCGTTAAATAGTCTTTTCAAGTTTGGAATTTTTGAGAAATATTTGACACTATCGTTGGAAAGGAAACTAACTCACCTAGAGGATAGATTGTTCCTGCTAGGGTGAGTCAAGTGAAATGTTCAGGTTTATATTGGTTGTTCTTGTGGTTGTCATGAGTCTTAATTAGGTTTTCTTAATTCTTGGGCTTTAAGGATACTGACTATTTTACCTGGCAGGTTTGTTGGGTATTTACAATGTTGTCCGCCTTTATATATCCTGTCTTAATAGTTCAAGTTTATCACACTTGTACGTGGTAATCTATAAGCATGGAAAATAACATAGCATTCTGGCGAGTTTGTCGATGCATCCCTAGATGTTAGTATTTCTATAATAAAACCTTCATCCAAAATTAATTTCATATAGGTATTCAGCTTTTTCTTAGTATCCTGGTTTTGAAGTTTCAGTAACAAATTATCAGCTTGACAGTCTTGTGTGGATCAGTGAGGGACACTTTATTTATTGTCCTGGAGAGAGCGTATTGTAATGTGTTGGTTAAAATTTTTGGGTTTTCTATGGTCTATTTTTATATCGCGTCTGGTCTACCAGTTTGATTGCAGGTTGTTAATAGCCTCGATGCCCCTTCCAGTTCCTCAGTGGTACTCGATGAGCCATGACACAGGTAGAGCGACATGGCTCTTGTAAAACTTTTGTTTTTCTCTGGTAGGCCACTCGGTCACCATTGAGACATATTCTAGATTTTTGAGCCAAGTATACTGCTGTTAAGTATCTAAAAACTATATATGTTACCAGGATGCATAGGAAAAGTATCCACCCTGTGAGGATATTTTCGAATGTAAAGCATAGACTTGTATACTCTTTGAAGGTAATACTGTGCTTTAACTTGCTCAGGGGACCCATATTGGCAAAATTATCTATGAATTAACTGTTAGCCTTCTCACTTGGAAAATGCACATTCCTTCACTGCTCCCATGCTAAGGATTGCAAATAATCCTGAAGGATAACCCATGGCTCTGCCGTCGTCCTGCAGATACGCGTGTATCATGTAACTATAAAACGGTCTTTTTAAAAAGTTTCCTGTAGGAAGCCTAGGCCTACTTTGTGTAAAGTGTTATTTTGCTTTAGATTGTATATATCATCAGTGAGAAACTTTCCTTTCGAGAGACACTAGGGTTTAAAGGTTGCCCATGAATGGCAGAGGCAAGGGACAGTGACATTGCCCTAGCAATTAGAACAATGCCCTAGAGACTGACCATAAAGTATATGATCAGCACCCAAGCTATGACCAGGGAGGGCCAGGCAGCGGCTGCTGATAATTCAGCATATAGGCCCATAGGCTCCCACAAACCCCCTTACCTTAGCTCACAAGGATGGTAAGGTTGCAGACACTAATGGAACTAACGAGTATGAGCGGTAATCGATAAGACTTCACATTCATCGAGTTGATGAAACTTGCGGGGATGGCCTTCAAGCACTCTGGAAATATAATTTGTTAATCTCTGCAGCAAATTATATTAGTAGAATACTGCTCGAACAATCAATAATAAAACGCTCATAGATTAATATCATCGATGTGTTGTATGAATCTATCTCTCTCTCTCTCTCTCTCTCTCTCTCTCTCTCTCTCTCTCTCTCACTCAACACCGCAACACATGTTCGAATAAACACACACAACTCTCCTCTTTGTGTATTCAAGTTTGGTGTTTCATAGAAAGGCAAAACCATAAATTGTCTGGTAAATCGACCTTGGAATCACCATAACGCCTTGTTATCTTTGTGTTTTCCTTTTGTGTTTACGTTAGATGTAATAATTTAAGGATTATGACCTCGTGAGCGAGTTATTTCGTTGGATTTAATGCGCATAGTGTTTCTGGGGTTCTGTTGGATGTGCGCTATTGTGAAATGCACATTGAGATTTGCTTTCTCATTGCGTGGCATGAAAGATCTGATTGGATTCAAATATACTATTTTCATACATACATACATACATACATACATATATACGTATGTTTATTGACCACAATACGAAATAATCTGAATTTTACAAAAGAATATTTGGTCCAAATTACAAAATTAAATACAATAGATTTTGTACAATCTTTTATACAAACTAAATGAATTTCAATTACACATATATTGTACTAAAACTAAAACCAAAACCAATTTTACAAAAGAATATTTGGTCCAAATTACAAAAATACAATAGATTTTTGTACAATCTTTTATACAAACTGAAAGAATTTCAATTACACATATATTGTACTAAAACTAAAACCAAACCCAATTTTACAAAAGAATATTTGGTCCAAATTACAAAACTAAATACAATCGATTTTGTACAATCTTTTATACAAACTAAATGAATTTCAGTTACACATATATTGTACTAAAACTAAAACCAAAACCACTTTTACAAAAGAATATTTGATCCAAATTACAAAACTAAATACAATCGATTTTGTACAATCTTTTATACAAACTAAATGAATTTTAATTACACATATATTGGACTAAAACTAAAACCAAAACCAATTTTACAAAAGAATATTTGGTCCAAATTACAAAATTCAATACAATAGATTTTGTACAATCTTTTATACAAACTAAATGAATTTTAATTACACATATATTGTACTAAAACTAAAACCAAAACCAATTTTACAAAAGAATATTTGATCCAAATTACAAAACTAAATACAATAGATTTTTGTACAATCTTTTATACAAACTAAATGAATTTCAATTACACATATATTGTACTAAAACTAAAACCAAAACAAATTTAACAATACGCCATCAGCAAGTTCCTGTAATTACAAATTTACACATTATAATAATGTTACATTCAATACAAAGAAAGAAGCTCTTGTACAATTTTACATACTACATCATAATCAGTTCTGGTTAATAGCAAGTCCAAAGCTGTGGTAACGTTATACGTCTGCCTGATCTGTACTGTCCACACTATCGAGCATGCCCGACGGGCAAACAGTGATACCAGACCACAGTATGTAGTGAGAATGAGGGTTGATGACGTCAGAAGCGGTAAAACCACAGGCGGGGATCTGGTAACTAATATTGTTGCCAAATCTCTGCTGTGGTTTTCCCGTTTCTAATGTCATCAACCCTCATTCTCACTACATACTGTGGTCTGGTATCACTGTTTGCCCGTCGGGCATGCTCGATCGTGTGGACAGGGCCTAACGAAAGTGGACAATTTTCAATGACATACATACATTCATACATTTGAGGGTGGAACACAGACAGAAAAAGTGATAGTTCAGGATATTCAAAACCATTACACCGGCTTTCTTGGTGTTTATTTAATCTTTTACAAAATTTATAATTAATTCATAGTGCATTACTGTAGTTATCTACTTTGTCTTAATAATATTTTCAACAAGAAATGTTTATTCAATCTTTTACAAAATTCTTAATTAATTCATAGTGCATTACTGTAGTTATCTCCCTTAATTAAGGTCTTAATGATATTTTCAACAAGAAATTTTTATTCAATCTTGTACAAAATTTATAATTAATTCATAGTGCACTACTGTAGTTATCTACCTTAAGGTCTTAATGATATTTTCAACAAGAAATGTTTATTTAATCTTGTACAAAATTTATAATTAATTCATAGTGCACTGCTGTAGTTATCTACCTTAAGGTGTTAATAATATTTTCAACAAGAAATGTTTATTTAATCTTTTAAAAAATGTATAATTAATTCACAGTACATTACTGTAGTTATCTAACTTAAGGTCTTAATAATATTTTCAACAAGTAATATTTATTTAATCTTTTACCAAATGTTTAATTAATTCATAGTGCACTACTGTAGTTATTTACCTTAAGGTCTTAATAATAATTCCAACAAGTAATGTTTATTCAATCTTTTTACAAAATTTTTAATTAATTCATAGTGCACTGTTTATCTGCCCTAAGGTCTTTATAATATTTTCAATAAGACAACAAATAGCATATTTGTTCCCAGAACATTGCAGTTTGTAAAATCAGACAAAGGCTCAATTAGACGAATAATATGCAAAGGTTGGGAGAACAAACAAAAAGATATTCTTAGACATGAATTGCCCGGATTAGGGAAACATATTGGGTCTTGCGGATATTTTTCATTAATCAATCTTTTCATTATTCTGATTACATGGTTTTAAAATAAGCTAGTAAGAAGAATATAGAATGGATAGTTCTTCTGCGTAATGGTCGAGATAATAGCGAATAGGGATAGACTAATTCATAATATTGAAAAAAATTCTAATCCTGTAATTTTTTTTTCTTATAATGGATATAGCGTATTTGATTAAGTAAATGATTTTCAAGTGGAATTTAATATAAAATAAATGATCAGGTTTGATATATATTAAAAAAATATAATTCCTAACTTTTTTTGATGGAGAATGCCGTATTTGTTATAAGCCCAAGGGCTCCAACAGGGGAAAAATAGCCCAGTGAGGAAAGGAAATAAGGAAATAGATAAATGATGAAAAATTAACAATATGAATAATAAGGATAAAATGTTTAGAGTTATAATGATTATTTTAAGACACAAATATTTACTAATATTAATAGTTATGATGGAAAAACTGTATTAATGATACATTAGATTACACAAAATGTGGATGGACAACAATTTGTATTTTAACCAAGTAAAAATGAAGACAGATTTAATCACATAATGAAAATACTACGTTAATACTAGGCAGAGTCAGTCTGAAGGTGTTCTTAAATGGAGTAACGTCAAATAGAAATATTAATATACTAATGGATAGCAACATAAAATATATAATTAAAAGAAAATTGTCTGAAGATAGTTCATTTTTATGCCCACGGAGAAAGTGCACTGTCCACACGATCGAGCATGCCCGACGGGCAAACAGTGATACCAGACCACAATAGTTAGTGAAAATGAGGGTTAATGACGTCAGAAGCGAGAAAAGTAAAGGTAGGGATCTGGCAACACTGTAAAATGCCAGATCCCTGTCTGTGGTTTTCTGCTATCTGACGTCATTAACCCTTATTCTTACGAACTATTGTGGTCTGGTATCACGTTTGCCTGTCGGGTATGCTCGATCGTGTGGACAGGGCTTAAGTTATATTCTAAATATGGATATAAATAGACACTAATAAATGAAAGAAAGAAATTATAATCGGCTAACATATCTTATT
>NC_090740.1:113296511-113316511 GCF_036898095.1 Palaemon carinicauda | reverse complement strand
GAGGACCCCAAAACGGAATATGAAACTGCATTGTGTGATGTCGCCAGTGTCAGTTCTCAGGGAAATTAAGCGATCGTTGGCCCCCTTGCAATGTTATTGCAATGCATTGCTCCTGTTATTACCATATTGAACAATGCATGCTGCCATTAGACGTGGTGCTTTTTCCATTTTCAGTGCAATTGTATGAATTTTGAGTTTCATTGCTACTGATAAATTACGTTGAATTTTATCCTGATAAAAATAGCATTTTAAACAGAAATGTTTTACCGAGTTCTTTCGTATTTTTTTTTCTTTTTTTGTATTGACGTCACTATGTGTATATGTCAGTATTTAGAAGTGAGAACTTTTAGGTTGTAAAGTTAAATGTAATTTAATTCAAACGAACCTGCAATAATATATGTATATATATATTTATATATATATATATATATATATATATTTATATAAATACTGTATATATATATATATATATAGATATATATATATATATATATATATATATTTATATGTATATATATACAGATATCTATGTATATATATATATATATATATATAACATAATGTTCGACAAACAGCGAGACAATACATCTAGAAACTTCAAATACTCGCAGACATCTAAAGAGAGCTAATAATTATCAGGACGATCCAATTACACAATATAGCTATTTAGAGATGAACCTCTGAGGAATACCATAAAGATCTTCCCCTCTCCTCTTTCATTACCTTCATCCTCTTTGAAGGAAATGACTTTTATATCAAAGGTCTCTATCCCTTGCAAGGGTCGTCACTCTGCTTAACATCAGATTCCCGCAAAAGGTCGGAAGACAATACAATTCTGACTGGTCTTCTATCATATGTTTCGAGATCAAGGTTGGCCCTGGTAACACATATATATATATATATATATATATATATACATATATACATATATACGCTATTTTTATCTACTATTTTGAAGTTGACTAGTTATCACTTTCTTGACTTTGTAAGCAGTAAGGTTTCTTGGCAATATATCATTCCTTATAGAGTAAATTATACCCATCCTTTTGTTTATTCTTGCTTACGATTGTACATAACGATATCATCTCTCATGATAATAACCCATGAGCAATAATGTTATAAGCTTGCATCATCTAACTATTAATGAAAATACAATGTGTAAGAATCATTCATTAATTGGATGAATCAAATCAGGCTAAATATACGTTTTAATTAAGGAAACTTTCTGAACATCTTTATTGCCCAAGGGATCGAGGGTAACATTCAACATAACAAAAGGGTCGAACAGGAAAAGAATATAAGCTTAATAAATGATAGTCGACATAAGTAAAATTTAAGAAATAATCTGTTTATGTAGAAATGCTCTACAGTTTCGTTAGCCACTGGACCTCTTCGTAGAGCATTTATTTAAAAACTCTAAGAGATCCAGTGGAGGACGAAACTGTAGAGCATTTCTACATACACACAGTATCTTTTAATTTCCCTTATGTGGACCACCATTTATTAAGTTATCTTCATTCTAAGGAAGATTACATCTGTATTATATAAGCTTCTATTTTATTATTTAGTAAGATTATGGTTCCTTGAAAAAGAATATTTTTTGGGTCCAATGAGTTAACTGCAGAATAGAAGAGACATAATTATATATCTGTGTCGAAGGAAACATATATAATATATACAAAACTTCTCACGTTCTTGATATAATTCTAATTAAGTAATTAAAGTCTAGTAAAGTGTATTTTAAGCCTCGAGGGAGATAAGTACTTTAGGAAACTTTTTGTTTAAAACTCGTTCTGACGTAAGACCCTGGTTTCTTTAGAGAGAAATAACCAGTTAAAAGAAAGTGTTGACTCTTGTATCTTTTTTGTTTTGTGAATATATATATATATATATATATATACATATACATGTATATATATATATATATGTATATATATATATATATATATACATATATATATATACATACATATACATATACATATACATGTGTATATATATATATATATATATATATGTATATATATATATATATATACACATATATATATATTTACATATACATATATATATATATATATAAATTTTAAATATATATATATGTATATATATATATATATATATATATAAACAGAAATACCATTACAGTGTACGAGCGTGTGTGATACACGTACGGTACACTTCAAAATTCATGTCTTTGAAAGCTACAGAAACAATTTATCCTATTGAGTTCAAAGGAAATGTTAAGATTTTAAGATGTATACAAATCTATTTTCCATATCTCCATATTTATAAGAAGATCTGGTAAAGAAGGCCAACATACAAGAGAATATTTAATTTTCTCTCATTCCTAAGCTAATTAAGTGTGATGTTATTCGTGTTTCTCAAATCTATTAATTCTGCAATAGTAATTACCATAATTGGCTATTGAATTATTATTGTTAATAATGTATATTTAAGCTTCTCTCTCTCTCTCTCTCTCTCTCTCTCTCTCATTGATTTATTCCCATCTATTCGTGTAATTAATGTATATTTAATTCTCTCTCTCTCTCTCTCTCTCTCTCTCTCTATCTCTCTCTCTCTCTCTCTCTCTCTCTCTCTCATTGATTTATTCCCATCTATTTGTGTAATTAATGTATATTTAATTCTCTCCCTCTCTCTCTCTCTCTCTCTCTCTCTCTCTCTCTCATTGATTTATTCCCATCTATTCGTGGAATTAATGTATATTTAATTCTCTCTCTCTCTCTCTCTCTCTCCTCTCTCTCTCTCTCTCTCTCTGCACAAAAGCCTTACCCACTTGAGCAATTCTGGTAAATTGATTCCTTATTAAAATAATTATCATATTTGTTATGATTAAAATGATTGAAATTGTCAAAATAATAATTTTTTTTTCATAACTTCTATTCGTAATCAGCCTCAGGGCCTAATAGCTCAGTATTCAAAATCTATCTTAGTTTCAGTATATATATATATATATATATATACAGAGAGAGAGAGAGAGAGAGAGAGAGAGAGAGAGAGAGAGAGAGATGTTAATTCATTCTATCAGGGAAGTTAAATCAATTCAGTATTTTATTATACATTTATAAATGCATGTCATGAAGGATTATTTCCTAACATTTGTATCACAACTTTTTTGTTTGTTACAGGTTTAAAGCATCATGATTTTCCAGCGGTAGACAAATATAATAATAATAATAATAATAATAATAATAATAATAATAATAATAATAATAATAATAATAACAATAATAATAATGAATTTGTATGACATTTCTTTTGGTTAGAGGTTTATAGCATCAAGATTTTCCAACTAGGGTTATATCTTGGATAATAATAATAATAATAATAATAATAATAATAATAATAATAATAATAATAATAATAATAATGGCAAATTCACACAGATAAAGGTAAAGGACTTGACTATACGTACTTAGGACAGACAGGGAGTGTTTCCACAGGGCATGAGACCGAAATGAAAAGATGGATAAGCATAGGATGAAGAGCTGTTGGTAAAGAAAAATATATTATGAAATGTAAAAGGCCACTTTCTCTAACAACAAAGGCATTTAATCAGATGGTCCAATCAGAAACTTCGAGCCTTAGTAAAGCCTTAGAATATGTGCTTGTTAGAATTCAGAGAACTATGGAAAGAATAAGGATGGGAATAACATAAAGAGACAGAAATAAAAGAGATAGATTTCGGCAAGACTTATAATAAGAAAGGTGCATTGATATATGGAATAAAATAATGGCACGATGAATCCTGAGAGATTGTAAACGAAGCAAGGGAAATAAGAGAAGACGTTAGATTCACTAGCTAAGAAAATTTATATATATATATATATATATATATATATATATATATATATATATATATATATATATATAAATATATATATATATATTATATATATATATATATATATATATATATATATATATATATATATATATATATATATATGGATATACAAGCACGCATATATACATGAATATTTTTTGGTTAAACTGGTTGATTTCAAATATATGTCTGAGTTCCAACTCTGCTTTTAGAATATTGGGATCTGCTCTCTATATTTCCGTAACATGTATCTGTATTTTGCATATAATTACCATAAGTTAGAGCCTAAAAATCGAAAGAAACCTGGTAATATTGGAATTATGAATTTTTGATGCATTAATAAAAAAAAATACAATGATAGTATATTTTAATAATCACAAACTTCAAATTGGAATCGAATCCGAGTGTTTCTACTTCTTGTCAAGAGATGGCAGCACACATCCCATATACAATTCATGTGAACGATTCTATCCAATTGGAAAAGGGTAATAGGTTGATATATATGAAGAGATGTGTGTGACAGATATAAATTATTTTCAGTCCCAATTAAGTGGGCTATTTTTTGCTATTTAAAAAAAAAATTACGTCACGGAAGGTTCCAGAATGCAAGGATTAAAGAGCTCTATGTATTATTTATTTCCCTTGCCAATAGATGTCCTTAGCACTAGAGTACCAAATTGCTAATTAGCCCCCATCATCCACTCATTAAAATTCATATTACTTCATTTCTGTTGCTATTTGCGCACGAAATTGATGGCAAACAAACGCACGTGAACTTGATGTTCCTTGTTTTCTGGCCATAACTTAATTTCTAGGATATTACAAATTTCATAAGAAATGTCAGAGAAGTAATTCCTCAGCAAACAATCGCTAGTTCAATTACATTTGGGGGTCAGGGGCTCGCCAGATAGGTGCCACATGTACTGAAATCAGTGAGACAATCATGTAATTACACAGTTATTTTATGTAATGTTCAATTACATTTTTATGAAACCAGCATATAATTAATACGTTTCATGGTATGACATGTACTCTAGTAGAAAATACACAGAATAACCATATTATTACGTTTGGATAGGCATAATAACACAGACCCCCCTCAAACTCCCTCCCTTACATCGTAACGAGTTTTACTTTACGGCCAATAGATGGCATCAGAGGCACCTTGTCCTAACTAATATAGTCAATTATTTGACGACCACGTGTGTCCAAAAAATATGCTAGGAAGGTAGAGGCTAGATAATTGGTATTTGGCAAATTGTTCAACGATCGTTTCCTTATTAGGAATGGATATTTTTATCAGAAAATTTTGTGATTTTTTAATATGCCTTCGGAAGGAACCTGAGTTTACTTATAATAGTGTTTAGTATTTCCTTTCTTCATCAGAACACATGAATAGTAAGACATTTCCCTGTACAAGTGACCAATATAACAATCATCGGCATAGTTAAGGTTGGTGGGACGAGTGAGGGACAGCTATGCCAAATGGAATTTCCTCGAATGGAAAATATCATTATTCATTACCTATTTAAATCATTTAAGGAGTAATAGTTATATGCCGGAAGGTGCATGACTATGGTGTAATTAGATGTTCTGATAATTATCGTCATCAGCATAGAATATCGAATAATGAAAAAGAAAATCGTCACATTTCTGTGTCTTCGCCAACGCTTGACCGAATTGCGTCATCCACCTGCGAATTTGTGTTTGTTAATAAGGGCGTCCCGAAGTTTAAGTTAGTTATAGAATGAACCTTATCATCATTTCATTAGTAATGTATGCATGTCAGTAAAGCTGCTGTTAGTTCAACGAATCCTGCTAACAGATTTACCCTTTTGAAATCAATGTTTTAGAAGATATTTCTGCCATACTATTGTTTGTGAAATACACAGCGTCTTTATATTAGATACCCTTCTGGAGAACCGAGTACATTTTTCATTTGCTAAGATTTTTTAGGAAAATGTTTAATTACTACTTGGAGGTTTCTTAAGGATTTTGATCTGCTGCGTTATATAGAGTATTAATTTTTAAAAACATGTCAGAATAAATGTTGATATATGCCAAATATTTATTATAAGGAACATAAAAAAATTATATAGGCACAATCACAAACATATGCATAGATACCAATATATACACATAGAAATAAACACACATGCATACAGACACGCATTTACACACACACACACACACACACACACACACACACATATATATATATATATATATATATATATATATATATATATATATATATATGAACTACTAATCTTCCTAATACGCAAGCATTTTTCTTAAGAATGCAGAAATAACCCACCCAATCTCTCTCTCTCTCTCTCTCTCTCTCTCTCTCTCTCTCTCTCTCTCTCTCTCTCATCTATTAAAGATTACCCAAGAGGATGACATTAAGAACTTCCAATACGGAACTATCGTTCATATCCTGCTGTCTTGCACATCAATGTTGCAAGGTTTTCTGGTATAATATATGTATAGGGATGTTGATCAGCAGTCGTAATTATGTGAAAAAAAAATAGCATCATTATAGACATGACGTGACATCGCAATTAGGTCTCTATGATTATTAAAGATACGAAAATATACCTCCATATTAAACTAACCTAAGTTCTCATAGGTAGGAGAAATAATTAGAATTAAGGAAATGATTATTACTAGTAATATTATTAATAATATTACTATTGTTAAAATTATTGAAATACCCAAAAAATTATCATGAAATAGGATGGATATTAACTACATGGAAGGTCGAATATTATTACTATTATTATTATTATTATTATCTATTATTATTATTATTATGTAAGTAACTCACTGCTTCATAAGGAGATGATGTTTGACAGATTTGAAATGAGATGGAACGAGTCTACCCGTCTGGCAGCTAGTGCCTGACTCACTATCAAAATGCATACAATCCCATTTCCTAAGAGTCAGCAAATATGCATCATCGTGGGTGTTTACATTTGCTGATTGGCCGCTAAAGTATAATGCTAAGATTTAGGAAACGGTGAAGCTGGAATATTTATCAAATTGCGTAGAAAATCAAGGTAGAATGTTTATGTATATCTATATGTGTGAGTGTGTGTGTACGTGGTTATATATATATATATATATATATATATATATATATATATATATATATATATATATATATATATATATATATGTATGTATAAATATATAACGGATTTTGAGCGAAGCGAAAAATCTATTTTTGGGTGAGATAGCCATGTCGTCCTGATGGAAGTTCCTATAGGGTAGCTTCCTAGGGTATATTACAACTACGGCGATATTCCCAGAGAATTTACCTTAAGGTACCAGAATTCTAACTCCTGGAGCGAGTATCCCTCGTGAAAGGGATATCGCGACATATCAGAGGACGTATTCTAGACACGTCACATGGCAATCTACATCCTGGACAGAGATTTCGTCTCGTAGGAGGTGATTGACGAGATACGAATTCGGGAAAGAAAAAGGGGGAGCCGCTCCCAAGGCTTCCCTATCCCCCGATTCGTATGCGTGCCTGGCGCCAATCCTGGTGCCATCTGTATTCCTTGTAGCGTACACGAGGTGCTACAGATACTGTATGTAGGGAGGGGTCCTACAGCCCTTTCTTAGAAAGGCAAGGGCGGGTCCATCAGGACGACATGGCTATCTCACCCAAAAATAGATTTTTCGCTTCGCTCAAAATCCGTTTTTTGGGCTCAAGCCATGTCGTCCTGATGGAAGTGCACCAGAGCAATACTGTATCTGTGGATTCTCAGAACGTGCCGTACTCCCCGGAGGTAATTTTTTCCCGGTCGACTAGACCTAGAGACCTAAGATGTTACCGTTATACATCTTTTACACTAACTACAAACTATGTTAGAGCTTCCTGCCCCCTACAGGGAAGAGTCCTACTAGACTCTGGAAAGTCTCGAAGAGTACATATATCTATGTATGAATACCAGGCAAGGTAATATAGTGGTCTCGCCCTATATTAAGTAAAGCATAGTTTGTATAGAACCACTGCGTCAATATATATTGACCAGTAATCCGCACAATACTTGTATTGGACAAAGGTTTATATCCGCATAGGAAGAAACTAATAAAACCGCCCTCGTCCCTTTATGGGACGGAGTCCTCCCATTAGGGGACTACATAAACCAATGCAACATAGCTTGCATAACAGAACAATTCTATCAGAATTATCCCAGATAAGATACATAGAATTAAAATGCTCAATTATACCAATAAATTGACACAGGTGAAAGAGACGCAAGGTTCTCAAGAACAAGTTTATTGACAGATAATAAACAGACAGGTTAACAACAAATATATATATATATATATATATATATATATATATATATATATATATATATATATATAAAAGAGGATAACCCAAAACTTTAAGCATAAGTATGATAGTAAACAGAACTTGTTTATCTGAAAGAAAAACCATTAAACACCACTTTAATAAGATACCGAGGTATCAAGTCATAAAAGTCTGTATTACAAATCAATCACATTAGCGTTAGAAACGCTCGGCACACATGTCTGAACTTATGCTAGGTTCACCTTTGAAAGAAGGAACAGTCTATATGGGCACTTGGTGCCCTCATTTAGTTTGTAGTACAGTATGTACCTACACACTCACCCTGGACTTAATCGTCCCAATTAAGACCACTGTTCCTCGCAGAGTTAAACAGTAGGGTTAACTACACGACCCACTGCTACCACAGATCTCTTAAGTTCCTCTACTTGCTTCGCATAGTGGCGAAAGAACACCCTGGAAGACTTCCAGCCCGTGTATGAACGGAGATGTTCAAAATCCATACAATTAAAGAAATTTAGGGATGAGGCAACTTTCCTCGGATCGTGACCTGCGGGTGTACTGTCAGGATCCGCTCTGCGAATAAAATATGTGATTTTTGCTCTGAGTTGATTCAGAGATAAATTTGAGCCTGATGTTTCTCCCCTGAATAGTTGACCACCCTTGAAGTCTGAAGTTCTACGAAGATAGACCTTTAGGCATTCTACTGGACATAGAGATGCATCTTCTTTCAGAGGGCAGATTCTCCAGGGACCCCACCTGTTGGCGGGTAACTCATTCTTGGCGAGAAACGTAGGATCCGGAAACAGGTTCAGATCCCCCCCATCCAGGAACTGAACACGACCTGCCTCTCTCGAGAGGGCTACGATCTCACTAACCCTGGCCCCGGACGCGAGTGCAAATAGGAAAATAACTTTTTGCGTCAAATCCTTTAACGCACATTCTTCATTGCTCAACAGGGAGGCGAAATGAAGAACTTTGTCCAAAGACCATGAGATGGGCTTTGGAGGTGCTGAAGGTCTGAGCCTAGCGCAGGCTTTCGGAACTTTATTAAAGATCTCGTTACCTAGGTCGATCTGGAAGGCAAATAAAATGGGTCTCATCAAAGCAGATTTACACACTGAAATCGTGTTAGCTGCCAACCCTTGGCCATGGAGGTGGATGAAGAAAGATAAGCAGAAGTCTGTTGAGATCTCCTGCGGATTCTTTGCCTTTACAAAGGCCACCCATTTTCTCCAAGATGACTCATATTGCCTTCTAGGCGATTTGCACTTATATTCCTCTAGGAAGTCTATGCTGGCTTTCGAAATCCCGAAACGCTTTCTCACCGCAAGGGCGAGAAAATCATGAGCTGCAGGGTCCGGGTTTTCTGTAATGAAGCGCAGACAGTCGACTTCTGGACTCGCTGGGTCAGAACTGGATGTGGTAGCGGCATGAACTTCATCTGTAGTTCCAACGCTAAGGGGAACCACCTACTGTTCGGCCACTTGTGGGCCACTATTGCCGCTACCCCCTTGAAGGATCTCAGTTTGTTGAGGACCCTCAACAGAAGGTTGTGAGGAGGGAACAGATAAATCCTGGACCATCTGTTCCAGTCGAGGGACATTGCGTCCACTGCTTCCGCTAAGGGGTCCTCGTACGGGGACACGTACAGGGGCAACTTCTTGTTGTCTTTCGTCGCAAAGAGGTCTATCTGCAGTTCTGGGACTTGATTCAGAATGAAGGAGAATGATCCTGCGTCTAAGGACCATTCCGACTCTATCGGTGTGAACCTGGATAGAGCGTCCGCTATCACATTGCGGACTCCTTGAAGGTGAACTGCCGACAGGTACCACTTCTATTTTTCCGCCAATCGGAAAATGGCTAACATCACTTGGTTGAGAGGTGGTGACCTCGACCCTTGTCGATTCAAGCATCTCACAACCACCTCGCTGTCCGTCACCAATCTTATGTGGATCGAGTGACGCGGGGAGACTTTCTTTAAGGTAAGGAGCACTGCCATAGCTTCTAGAAAGTTTATATTAAAGGTCCTGAATAGCTTGGACCAAGTCCCCTGGACTTTTTTCCGATGAGAGTGACCTCCCCATCCCTCCTTTGAGGCGTCTGAGTGAATCGTCATCGACGGGGGAGGTGGCTGAAGAAGAACCGACTTCTTTAGATGTCTGGCTTGGGACCAAGGTCTGAGAAGAGTACGTAGCTGAGGCGGCACTGGTCTTCTCAGGTCTCTTCGCGCGTTTGATGCATACCTTCTCCAAACTCCGGTTGCATCCTTTAGCTGTGCTCTTAGCACTGGGTCTGTCACTGAAGCAAACTGGAGAGAGTCTAGTACCCTCTCCTGTTCGCGTCTTGATATCCTTTCGGAATCTAGGAGTCTCTTGACAGAGCCCGCTATCTCCTTCCTTTTCTTCGTCGGGATGGAGAAACTGTGTGACAAAAGGTCCCAGTGGATTCCCAGCCACTGGAACTTTTGGGATGGAGAAAGTCGAGACTTTTTTCTGTTGATCTTGAAGCCTAGGTACTCTAGGAACTGGATCACCTGACTGGAAGCTTGCAAGCATTCGGTCTCGGATGCTGCCCACACCAGCCAGTCGTCCAGGTAGGCTACTACCTGAATTCCCTTTAGGCGTAATTGTTTGAGAGCTGCGCTCGCAAGCTTCGTGAAAATCCTTGGGGCTATGTTTAGCCCGAATGGCATGGCTCTGAAGGCGTACAGTCTCCGTTGTAGCCTGAACCCTAGGTAGGGGGAGAGTCGACGGCTGATTGGAATGTGCCAATAGGCGTCTGACAAGTCTATAGAGACTGAGTATGCCCTCTTGGGCAGTAAGGTCCTTATGTGTTGCAGTGTTAGCATCTTGAATTTGCAATTCACTATGAACTTGTTGAGTGGCGACAAGTCCAGAATGACTCTGAGTTTTTCCGAGTCTTTCTTGGGAACACAAAACAGCCTCCCTTGGAATTTGATGGACTTCACCTTTCGGATCACCTTTTTCTCCAACAGTTCTTGAACGTACTCCTCCAAAACGGGGGTGGAGTGTTGGAAAAACCGAAGGCACGGGGGTGGAGTGCTGTACCAGCTCCAGCCCAGTCCATTCTTGAGTAGGCTTCGGGCCCAGGGATCGAAGGTCCAGCGATCCCAAAATTTCATCAATCTCCCTCCTACCAGTATCGTTTCACTTGGACTGCCGTCCTAAGGTCTTGCCTCCCTGACCACGACCACCTCTGAATCCCCTTCCCCTTGAGGGGCGCCTAGACGAGACTCTGGCTGCTCCTCTAGGTTTTGCACGAAAGGAAGAAGACTGTCCTTCGAACGTTGGGGTGAATGTGGTTGACTGACCTGGCACAGCCTGGGGTACCCACTGAAAAGTAGTCGGGGTTTGTGCCACCATCTGGGGCACTGGAGGCAATGGCAATTGCAGTTGCTGTTGCTGTCTATAAGGCTTGGCTGGCCGAGACGGTAGCCTAGTCCTCATATTCTTCCTCTTTGGTTGAGGACCCTCATCCGGGGAAGATTTTCTTTTGATAGCCAGGCCCCACTTCTGGAGAAGATTTATATTCTCCACGGCAGCCTTATCAACAACCTCTTTGACCACATCGGTAGGGAAAAGGTCTTTTCCCCAAATGTTGGAGGAGATTAACTTCCTTGGCTCGTGTCTCACCGAAGCCCCGGTGAACACGAACTCCCTGCAAGCTCTCCTTGCCTTGACGAAGCCATAAAGGTCCTTCGTCACTGTGGCTAGGTGAGACTTAGCCACTACCATGAACATTTCATGGACCTTGGGGTCACTTGCCATCGTCTCAAGAGTAGTCTGATGAGACATTGAGGCAGCCAGTCTTTCTTTTGTCTCAAACTCCCTTCGTAAAAGAGAGTCGGACAGCTTGGGGAGGTCCTCACCGAATTGCCGTCCGGCAATATCAGCCTCCAACTTTCCCACTGAGAATGTCAGATGGACATCCTTCCAGTCTTTGTGGTCCATAGGTAGGGCCAGCGACAAGGGTTTACACTCCTCCAGGGAGGGGCAAGGCTTGCCGGCCTCGACTGCCTTTAGGACAGCCGCAAACCCTTTCTGTAAAAAGGGGAAGGCTCTATCAGGAGAGGACACAAAAGAAGGGAGCTTCTTGCTCAATGCAGCTACCTTCGAGTTAGAGAAGCCCCTCTCTTTCATCGAGGATGAAAGTAGGGCTTGAGCCTTAGCGTGGTCCATAATAATGACTTCCTTCGGCTCTGTCTCCTCCCTTGAAGCTGGTTCTTTTCTCAGCCGGACATAGCAGTCCGGATATGATGCCTTGCTGGGCCAGAATTCTACCTCCTCTAGGGGAACTGAACCCAGCTTATCCGAGATGACGATCTTTCCAGTCGTCATCTGCATGTGCTCAGCATACCTCCATGGGTTAGCATCTGAGCATATGGGAAGGTCTTTCACATTGAGCCTTTTCCGGGGCCCATGTGATTCTGCCAGGGACTGCATACGCAGTTCCATTGCAGCCGCCTTCTCCTGATTCTCCTTCTGCATTTGTTGGATCATTCCAACAATCGAAGAGAGGGCCTGTCCCAGTTCTACTGGGAGACCAGCCGATGTTGAGGGGATAGGCTCCGGCATCTGAACCGGAGTAGCCGACACCCCGTCGACCTCATCCTCTACGACATCCGGGGTTTGAACTTGATCCTGACCTTCTGCCAGGAGGTCTTCTTCCAAACGTTCGTCCAGGTCAGACATCCTGTCATCCAACTGGATGTCTTGCACCGTGACTGCGACTTCCACGTCCACCTGGACTTGATCTTGAGGGATCTCCTCTTGAGGCTGGGGAATCACTGCATCAGCTGATGCCTGGGGAAAAAGATACGCCCTCATCTTCTCACTTGGAAGATAAGGGCCAGAGGTGTTCTTCTTGATGCCCCTTACCCAAGTACGAAGCTTTTCCCTTGCTATATCCCTTGATTCCGCCGTTCTAGGGGAATCAAAAGTCTCAGTAATCAGGTTAGTGCATACAGTACATACCTGAGGGTCCCAATACTGGAGATCATCCTTGGAGACAGCGCATGCTGCGTGTCTCCTACAACACTCATGTCCGCAGAGGTTCTTGCTGCGGACATTGCAGAAAACATTTCCACACTTCGGAGGGTCCTCCTGTAAAGAGAAGAAATTTCCATGAGTATCAAGTGAACTATGTATCACTGGATATGCATAGTATAGCATAACAATTCATAAAGGAAAGACACACACTTGTGTTTCCCTCACAACCCATTGTTGCAGCCTTCCAGATAATAAAATCAAAATGGTTTATCTCTTCTAGAGTAACCAATGCAAGGTTTCCAGAGGAAACAGGTGGAGCTCACACCTAAGCAATGATTTTAAAATCCTGGATAATAGACAGGGAAGAACTCAGCTTCCTAACTGAGGGCAACAGCAAAGGGCTGTGCAAGAAAACACAATAGTGTTAGAAGATACAGTGCTGTACCTAAACCTTTACTATAGTTTTCTTCTTACTATATATGCTATACAGAAGAATACTAGTACAGTATAGGGGGATGTGTGCCGGCCTGCCTTTGCCGGCCGGCACACACCACAACTAGCTTTAAAGTATACTACTTAACAGCTATAGGGCAGCAGCACTCTGGTTCAAATGCCTGTGCCGGTCGGCAGCAACTGCCGGCCGGTAACAGCCAGTGTTGGCCGGCAATGGCTGCCGGCCAGCAACTACACAAGGTAGTACCCAGCTGCCGGCCACACTCTTGGTGACCGGCAGACAAGGACTGACATAAGCCGGCCGGCAAAGGTACAAGACCGATGCCAGCCGGCAGCAAAAGAACCAGAAGACTACACCTGCCCGGCTGCCGGCCTCATAGGCCGGCAGCCGGGACAGGTACAGCACTAGAAGAAAATAGAATGGATGCCGGGATAAGAGTGTACACAACCCCCAAGCCCGGCAACCGAAAGAGTGCATATAAGGAAGGGGAGAAACTAATTCAGGCTTCCTTGACCAATGCCGTCCGGCTCTGCCGGCAGGCATGGATGAGGGACCAAGAGAGGTCCGGGCAGCACTCGAAAACATAAGACCCTTGCCGGCCAGCAGCTCTGCCGGCCGGCAATGGGCTGAGTCAATTCCACATCCCAACCTATACTAGGTCCAGAAGTAGAACGACGTACAGTACAGTAAGACCCCTGCCGGCCAGCTCTGCCGGCCGGCAAGGTACAGTACAGTAATGGCTAGGCCATTACGGAGATAGAGGGGGAAGGGACAAGAGGGTCCTGCCAACCTTGCTTTAGTGACAGATCACCCGCAGCCAAGAAACTTATCTTAGCCTAAGGGAGATCTAAGGGGAAAGGCCAGCAATACTTGCCAGCTTCCAGAGCACCAAAGCAAGGAAGGCGTTGCTACTCCCAAGGGAAGAACTTATCCTCCCCTGAGAACAGCAACAGGACTAGTCTGGTAGATCACAAAAGAAGGAATCATAACTACAGAAACCTTGGGTAGTGACCTAAGGGAGCTAAGCTCCCTTTGTATGTGTTAGGTCAGCGAGGGGGACTCTGCCCCAAGCCAGACAACACAGACTCAGACTAAAAACTCTGTTGTTCTGTCCCTCTTGAACCATAACTACAGGAACAGGAAGGTACAGTAACACCCTAGTATAGTTTTATCGAAAATAAATTAGGAAAAAACCACTTAGGGATAAGCCCAAGGCTTAAACAGAGGGAAAGGGATTGCATACCTTCTCCGAAGAAAAGAAAGCAACCAGGGAGTATGATAAAGTATACTAAGGCTCCATAAGCAATTAGCCTAGGCACCAAGAGAATCGATTACCTAATTCACCGAAACTCACACGTATACAATCTTGGAAATATTCCACACAGTCTAAAATGTATAAAATATAGCCTAAAGCTTCAATAAAATTTTAATTACACTCGGAAAAACCAAAATCATGCATGAAGTACTAGGACCAAACGACTAGGCTACATGGCCTAGCGTAGGCCAGAATGGCGAATACTTCGCCAAATAATACTAAGCACGAAAGGAAATCCTATGTAAAGCTAAATAGCTAAAATTTATTAAAGCAAAACAACCAGGAATGTCGCTCTGACTAACTAATTTATACCTAGCGAGCGACAGTGTCCAGGACACCTCTGGTAGGCTACGGCTCTTGTATCAAAGATTAATCCTATTAATCACTCAAAATTTTACCAAGAGCCTACATTTATACATAACAGACACTATACTCAACTTATCAGAGGCCAACGAAGACGGAGAAGCCATGAAAAGCCGAATAAATCCAAGATTTGCGAGAAAAACAGGAAAAAACACCGAGTTGTTAAGCTACGCAAAAAGGAATACAGATGGCGCCAGGATTGGCGCCAGGCACGCATACGAATCGGGGGATAGGGAAGCCTTGGGAGCGGCTCCCCCTTTTTCTTTCCCGAATTCGTATCTCGTCAATCACCTCCTACGAGACGAAATCTCTGTCCAGGATGTAGATTGCCATGTGACGTGTCTAGAATACGTCCTCTGATATGTCGCGATATCCCTTTCACGAGGGATACTCGCTCCAGGAGTTAGAATTCTGGTACCTTAAGGTAAATTCTCTGGGAATATCGCCGTAGTTGTAATATACCCTATAGGAACTTCCATCAGGCGACATGGCTTGAGCCCAAAAAATATATATATATATATATATATATATATATATATATATATATATATATATATATATATATATATATGTATATATATACATATGTATAAATATATATCTACCTATATATATATATATATATATATATATATATATATATATATATATAGATATATATATATATATATATATATATATATATATATATATATATATATATATATATATATATATATACATAGATATATATATATAGATATATATATATATATATATATATATATATATATATATATATATATATATATATATATATATGTACAGTATATATATATACATATATGTATAAATATATATATATATATATATATATATATATATATATATATATATATATATATATATATATATATATATATATATGTGTGTATATATATATGTATGTATATATACATATATATACATATATATATATATATATATATATATATATATATATATATATATATATATATATATATATATATATATATATATACATATATACATATATATGTATATAACATGCATTAATAAGTATACCTTTATATTAAACAATGAATATCAGGATGAATGATACACTCGTAATATTGAAAAATCCACCTTCTATCCCCCCCCCCCCTCCCCCCCCCCACAGCGAAATAGTAAACCAACAGCATCGTTGCTTCAAACAATACGTCCTTTGGCCCGATGCGAAGGAAAGTAAATACCTCTTTCTCTCTCATGGAGAGAAGAGGAAATAAATTTCCTGCCGAGGGAATGCATAAAGAGAAAAAGAGACGAGATATTGAGACCTCTTCGGTTCTGTTTGCCTCTTCCATAACCTCTAAACGAGAGCGCACACAGGCACTCTCTCTCTCTCTCTCTCTCTCTCTCTCTCTCTCTCTCTCTCTCTCTCTCTCTCTCTCTCCTTAAAGAGTATGAGTTAAGTTTAAAGAGCTGCTATTTGGAATCGATTTTTTCTCTCCATTAACATCAAATACCTCTCTTTTAATGCTCTTGAGAGTCCATCCCAACTCTCTCTCTCTCTCTCTCTCTCTCTCTCTCTCTCTCTCTCTCTCTCTCTCTCTCTCTCTCTCTCTAAGGAGTAGGAGTTAAGTTTAAAGAGCTGCTATTTGGAATCTATTTTTCTCTCCATAAACATCAAATACCTCTCTTTAAATGCTCTTGGGCGTCCATCCCATCTCTCTCTCTCTCTCTCTCTCTCTCTCTCTCTCTCTCTCTCTCTCTCTCTCCCTAAAGAGTTGGAGTTAAGCTTAAAGAGCTGCTATTTGAAATTGATTTTTTTCTCTCCATTAACATCAAATACCGTTACCTCTAATGTTCTTGAGAGTCCAACCCATATTCTCTCTCTCTCTCTCTCTCTCTCTCTCTCTCTCTCTCTCTCTCTCTCTCTCGCCAAACAACAGGAGAATTATGTTTAATGTTAGCTTGAATAGCTGTTATTTGGGATATATTTTTTCTCTCTAACATCAGATACCTCTTTTAATGCTCTTGAGAGTCCATCCCATCTCTCTCTCTCTCTCTCTCTCTCTCTCTCTCTCTCTCTCTCTCTCTCTCTCTCTCTCTCTCTCCAAACAACAGGAGAATTATGTTTAATGTTAGCTTGAATAGCTGCTATTTGTGATATATCTTTTCTCTCCTTCCAAATACCTCTCTTTTAATGCTCTTGAGATTCCATCCCATCTCTCTCTCTCTCTCTCTCTCTCTCTCTCTCTCTCTCTCTCTCTCTCTCTCTCTCTCTCTCTCGTATTGCTGTCAGCAATGCACCTAGCTTGCAATGCCAAGGCACCGTCTGAGCTGAGTCTTACAGAGGGCGTAGTAGAACAGATGGGTATGTTCCTCAAATTGGGATTACATCTTTATTACCTAAGTGTCAAATTATTATTATTATTATTATTATTATTATTATTATTATTATTATTACTTGCTAAGCTACAACCCTAGTTTGAAAAAAAAGGATGCTATAAGTCCAGTGGCCCCAACAGGGAAAATAGCCCAGTGAGGAACGGAAAATTAAATGTTTTCAGAAGAGTAACAACATTAAAATAACCATCTCCTATTTAAGCTATAAATACTTTAATAAAACAAGATGAAGAGAAACAATATAGAATAGCGTGCTTGAGTGTGCCCTCAAGCAAGAGAACCTAGTTGTTAGACAACCGTTGCGGGTTGCATCTACTGTGGAGAGAGAAAGAGTTAAAAAAAAAGAAAAAAAAAAGATGTATGTTTCTGTCTCCATCATCCACCTCTTATACCACCTAAAGGTGAATGCAGCACAATAAAAGATCCTTACCCTTTTGGACTTAGGAAAAAATCTCTGTCCCTTTTGCTCTCTATTGAAAGATTTCTAAATCTTAGTGTGAATATTCATGTAAAAACACCCAACCATTGAAAAAAAAAAAAAAAAAACACGAATAATTTTCCATAACATAACTGTTACATTGATAACATGCAGTTCTCTATTTTCCAACTGCTCCAGTTGTTTGTTTTTAATTCAAACTTCTACATCCAAAATAGTTATGTAAAAAAGTATTTCGTCCTACATGTTGATATAGCGAATACTAAAATTTGGAATAATATTCTATTTATAGTAATTTCACTTAAAACATCTGTATAAAAATAATTAGCCTGATTTTCATTTTGTTCTGTCCTATGTCTGTATATATATATATATATATATATATATATATATATATATATATATATATATATATGTATATATATATATAAATTTATATATATATATATATATATATATATATATATATATATATGTACATATACATATATATATATATATATATATATATATATATAAATATATATATATATATATATAAATACATATATATATATATATATATATATATATATATATATAAATACATATATATATGTATATATATATATATATATATATATATATATACATGTATATATATATATATATATATATATATATATATATATATATATATATACATATATATATATAATTCAAATTCTTCCACCTTTACAATTAAACAATATATAAATTTTCATACTTTGAAATAAAGACAGAACAAAGTATTTTCAGACTTACACACTGATATACCAATACTGCCCTATCGTATATATATTTCAAAGGTGGCATACTTAATGTAAAGCAATCATCAATTATCATGCAAGGGTAAAATATTTATCCAGAAAATCAAAATCGTAAACTCATTTTATACACTGATACAGCAATACATTCTTAGAATATATATTTGAAAGGTAAAATATTTAACAAAAATCCAATTTATACAGTTATGTCTATACATTAAATCTGTTACAGTAAAATTTCGGGAAAAAAAAATCCTGAACTAAATGAAATGTATTAATAGATGTAAATAAAAAATGCTGCTATGGCCGGTCGTCTGTTTATTATTATTATTATTATTATTATTATTATTATTATTATTATTATTATTATTATTATTATTATTATTATTATTATTAATTGCTAAGCTAGAACCCTAGTTAGAAAAGCAGAATGCTATAAGCCCAGGGGCTCCAACAGGGAAAATATTGCACTATTTTGTTTAAAGCTGGCACTACACTTTTAAATAAAATCCGTAATTTTAATCGGAAACTCTCCGTAAAAATATACTGTTCTCAGCTGTATTTCAGTAAAATCCAGGCGACCTTAATTTTTACCTTACTTTGTTCTTATATTTTACGGGTTAGTGACTGTAATATCACTCCTTTACGTGTATATATCTGTTTTTAAAAGAGTAAAAAATCCTGGAATAAATGTTTCCAGACATTTACCCTTTTTAAAACGGTAAAAATCCTGGAATAAATGTTTCCAGACATTTACCCTTTTTAAAACGGTAAAAATCCTGGAATAATGTTTCCAGGCATTTACCGTTTTTAAAACGGTAAAAATCCTGGAATAATGTTTCCAGGCATTTACCGTTTTTCAATGGAAATTTTTCAACAGAGTATATATTGGACCAAAGTGAGACAAAATAAAATAAAACTCGCTGCGAGTTAACATTAGAATATATTGGAATACGTCCAAAATTCTTACATACGCAATTTGGTTCCAGCCTCATTTGCATATTGCAAGCTAATGTCATTAGTGAATACGATCTCCAACGTTGCCTTTCATTAATTAACATATATTGCGG
>NC_090740.1:113281511-113289011 GCF_036898095.1 Palaemon carinicauda | reverse complement strand
CTGAGAACAGTATATTTATGAAGAGTTTCATATTAAGAATACGGTTTATAACAGTGTACACTATTCAAAATTTGCTTTAAAACACCATAGATGCCTGGAAACATTTATTCCATGATTTTTACCGTTTTAAAAAAACGGATATATTGACGTTAAGGAGTGATATTACGGTCACCAACCCGTGAAAGATAATAGCAAAGTAGGGTAAAATTACGGTCGCCTGTATTTTACTGAAATACGGCTGAGAACAGTATATTTTCCGGAGAATTTCCAATAAGAATTAGGATTTTTTAAGTGTACAGTATTAGTAATTTGCTTCAAAAAGCATAGATGCCTGGAAACACTTATTCCAGGATTTTTACCGTTAAAAAAAAAAACGGATATATTGACGTAAAGAAGTGATAATACAGCAAAGTAAGGTAAAATTACGGTCGCCTGTATTTTACTGTAATTTGGCTGAGCACAGTATATTTCCGAAGAATTTCCGATTGAAATTATGGTTTGTTCAACAGTGTACATAATTGAGATGACATTTCCGAAATGTCAATGACAATCTAGGAAGTCAATATCAAGTCAGTTTCCTTTATAGCAAGCAACCCAGAGAAACGAATTTTCAAATCATCCTTGCACATATCACCTCCACCAGTCCAATATCTATCAGCGTAAAACTTTCAATGAGTCTGTTCTCCAATCTACATTATTTCACTGTTTCTTCTCTCCTTTCGGTTCATTTTCCCCTCATTATTTCCCTGGACTTTATCGTTTCCTCGAAGTCCTATTGTGCGCGATGCTGGTACTCCATCTGCAATCAAATTGCGAGAGGAAAATTCAATTTCAACGGCGAATAATTTCGCAGTAAATCAAAGAATTTATCTCTCTCTCTCTCTCTCTCTCTCTCTCTCTCTCTCTCTCTGTCTCTCTCTCTCTCTCTCTCTCTCTCTCTCTCTCTCTCACTTAGTAAATCCATAGTAATCTGAATAAAAAATATAAAACCTTTATTCTCTCTCTCTCTCTCTCTCTCTCTCTCTCTCTCTCTCTCTCTCTCTCTCTCTCTCTCTCTCTCTCTTTTAGTACATCCATATTAACCTGAATTAAGAATAAAAAGCTCTCTCTCTCTCTCTCTCTCTCTCTCTCTCTCTCTCTCTCTCTCTCTCTCTCTCTCTCTTGATATACAATGACCCGAATTCCCGAACTCGCGTATTCAAGTCTGTCTCTCTCTTCAAGGCAGGGTTGACAGGTGGGCCTTTTTGTCAGGCAAAAAAAAACCTCAAATTTAGCCATTTGAAATTTGTTGGCATCATATATAAAAAGGTGGGCCTAAATACTATATTTTTGGCCTTTTTCTACTAATGGGTTGGCCTTTTAGTGCTGCAATTGCTTATAAGTTGGCCTTTTCTCATTTAGAAATCCTAGCCATCCTGCTTCAAGGTAATTTAAATCTCAATGGGATAAGAGGAAAAGCCATTCTGTACCTTCACGTTATTTTTGTTATTTATAAACAATTAATTGACCGTTTGTAGATTAGTATAACCGGATTTTATTTAGATATACTCCAAAAATAGAAAATTAAATTTATAGAGAGGAAGGTAATAATATATGTAGATTAGTTTAACCTGATTAGATTTGGATTTACACCAAAAATAAGAAAACAAAAAATATAGAGAGGACGGTAATAATATATGTAGATTAGTTTAACCTGATTTTATTTAGATTTACTCAAAAAAGAAAAATGTTATAGAGAGGAAGGTAATAATATATGTAGATTAATTTAACCTAATTTGATTTAGATTTACTCAAAAAAAAAAAATGTTATGGAGAGGAAGGTAATAATATAGATAAATATATGTCAATGAAAGGAAATACATGAAAAATTGCAGTGCAATCGATTCGATGTGCCTCTATTATCATCATTCTTTTTATTTTTTCGATGAATCTGATTTAGTAGATTACCTAAAAAAGAAATGATATAGAGAGGAAGGAAACACTATAGATAAATATACGTCAAAGCAGTGAAATACATAAAAAGTAGACTCTTCCTTTTCGTGTTAGGTCTTGTAGTTCGTTAATAGGTGGAATGAGCTTACATTATGGTTATTTTTTTTTTTTTTTTTTTAAGAACCTGAAACACCAAAATATGTCCTTTTTAGACGAATTTAGGGGAAAATTTATTCTATCTTAGTCTCATGAGAATTTTGACTTTGATTGTTTATATTTAAATTTAAGACTATTCTGTTTACACGATGATTGACTTTTCTTTTACGGAAATCGGTCATCAGATAAATTTGTGCCAAATAATTCTTAATATCCAGTTTTCTGTACCCTCGACATAACACACTTAAAGTGGATTTACTTAGAAGTGACACTATCTACATAAAAAAAAGAGATCCTATATCTCTCAATCATGATTAAACTAGAAAATTGACGTATCAATTTGAATATCAAAATGTGAAATGAAATATACATAAGTCGATTTTGACTTGTGCATTTATTCCTGTTACGTTCAGACGTTTCTACAATCACCATCACATCTACAACTTAAGATTTTTTGTTTTTTTAACTGTGTGGCGTTTTTACAACCACCATTACATCTACAACTTAAGAGTTTTTTTTTTCTTTTTTAAACTGTATGAATGATGGTTTGTGCTTTTGATAAAAAATATTTAATTAAATAATTAAATTTTCCGCCCAGATCCAGCCTTGGAAGCGAAAGCTCTTCTCCTACTACCCATTTATCTTGATGAAAAAGTGCAAACTCAACTTAGTTCAATAAATCTTTATTTAGGCAATAACAGTCAGGTGTTGATATGATTTATCTATTCATGAAATATATCTATGTAACTTTGCTCGATAATAAATGACTAACCATCAAATCTACAACTTATTGGTTAATTCTATTTAAAACTATCTGAATGATAGTTTGTGCTTTTAATAAAAAAATAAAGTTAAATTTTGCACCCAGATCCAGCTGTGGAAGCGAGAGCCCATTTCTTCTGATGAAAAAGTGCAAACCCAACTCTCTCTCTCTCTCTCTCTCTCTCTCTCTCTCTCTCTCTCTCACTGGATCATCTCCCTCTCCCATTGCTTGCTGGCTTACGAACGAACAAGGCGAACGAACTTGGCTGCTTCTTGCGAGATTGAATGGGCTCATTCAGGTACAAACAATCTCCTGTTATTCGTTTCACTTTTAAATAACGATTTATAAAAGTTTTTTACTTAAAATATTTTCCATCAAAACTAAAATCTTTGATAATAATTTACCATATTTTTCATATTTAGTCAAAACTAAAAAACTTTGATAATAATTTCACGTATTTTTCATATTTAGTCAAAACTAAAAACTTTGATAATAATTTAACATATTTTTTTTATATTTAGTCAAAACTAAAAACATTGATAATAATTTAACATATTTTTTTTTATATTTAGTCAAAACTAAAAACTTTGATAATAATTTAACATATTTTTTCTATATTTAGTCAAAACTAAAAACTTTGATAATAATTTAACATATTTTTTTAGATTTAGTCAAAACTGAAAACTTTAATAATAATTTCACATATTTTTCATATTTAGTCAAAACTAAAAACTTTGATAATAATTTAACATATTTTTCATATTTTGTCAAAACTAAAAACTTTGATAATTTAACATATTTTTCATATTTAGTCAAAACTAAAAACTTTGATAATAATACAAAATATTTTTCATATTTAGTCAAAACTAAAAACTTTGATAATAATTTAACATATTTTTTTATATTTAGTCGAAACTAAAAACTTTGATAATAATTTAACATATTTTTTTTTTAAATTTAGTCAAAACTAAAAACTTTGATAATAATTAAACATATTTTTTCTATATTTAGTCAAAACTAAAAACTTTGATAATAATACAAAATATTTTTCATATTTTGTCAAAACTAAAAACTTTGATAATAATTTAACATATTTTTTTATATTTAGTCAAAACTAAAAACTTTGATAATAATTTAACATATTTTTTTTATATTCAGTCAAAACTAAAAACTTTGATAATAATTTAACATATTTTTTCTATATTTAGTCAAAACTAAAAACTTTGAAAATAATTTAACATATTTTTTTAGATTTAGTCAAAACTGAAAACTTTAATAATAATTTCACATATTTTTCATATTTAGTCAAAACTAAAAACTTTGATAATAATACAACATATTTTTCATATTTAGTCAAAACTAAAAACTTTGATAATAATCTAACATATTTTTTTTATATCTAGTCAAAACTAAAAACTTTGATAATAATTTAACATATTTTTCATATTTAGTCAAAACTAAAAACTTGGATAATAATAGAAATATTGATTCTGACAAGCACAAATTTTAAAGACTCGTTAAGATCATGCACAACATTTTCATCTTAGAACGGTTGCAATAACAAACTATTAGACAAGAAAAAAAAGATAAAAATCCTATTGCAATTTGTGTATGTTGAGTCCCTCTCTCTCTCTCTCTCTCTCTTTCCCTCTCTCTCTCTCTCTCTCTTTCTCTCTCTCTCTCTCTTTACAACCTCTGCCTATGCCTGGGATATGTGCCCCTAGCTTGGACTCATAGTACAATTGTACCCGTTCCCAAGCCCGGCACTGACAAATTTCGTCCTATCTCCCTCACCTCCTGTTTCTGCAAAGTATTTAAACGTATTCTCCTGTCACGCCTTATGTTCCGGCTGCAAGATAAGCTTTCATCTAGAATATACGGCTTCCTACCCCAACGAGGAACACATCATTGTCTCATGGAGCTCTACACTCGTCTCTCCACAACCAGTGCTGTAGCCTTCATTGATTTGAAAATTGCATTTGATATTGCAAATAGAGACATTATTTTAGACCAGCTTATTGATTTTTGGAATCAAGGGATACCTTTTGAGGTGGATACGTGGATATCTTCGAAATAAAGTTTCTCGTGTGCTGTTTAAGGGAGCATTGAGCACTGCAAAGGAACTTGAACTTGGTACTCCACAAGGGGGAGTACTTAGTCCATTTCTATTTAATATTCTCCTTCATCACCTTCTCTCCTTGCTTCCTAATACTGATAACACAACCATCACTTAATACGCGGACGATATTTGCATTCACTCAACATCTCCGGATCACTTGCAATGCTTCCTTTCTTCCTTCTATGAATCAGCATCCTCCTGTGGCCTTATCATCTCCCCTGGAAAAAGTAGAATCTTCTCCCCAAGGCCAGCAAGGAATCTACCAGAATTTACAGTGAGGAACAATGTTGTACCTTTATGCACACAATATATCTATTTGGGAGCGCCAGTTCGAATTACACCATCCATTCCAGCAAGACAGAGAGTACTTCCTATTGTTCAAGATCTGCTGGCCCGGTTACAGCGACGCCTGAATCCTCTCAAGTGGCTTACAAATTATTCTGCAGGAGTATCTATCCCAGTTGCCAGAACCATATATATTGCTTTCATCCGCTCAGTGATAGATTATCTTTCCCCTGCACTATGTTAACTCTCCAGATCAACTCTACAGCCGCTTGAAAAATTCCATAACCAAGCAATGAGATTCATTCTAGGTTGTCCAGCATCCACTAGAATTGTAAACATGCAACACGAACTCCGTCTCCCTCCACTCGTTGAGAGAATATACTCCAATGTCACCTACTTCAGTATCAAATGCCTGTATTACCCTCACCTGTCTCTTCACTATTCAAACATCATCAGAACTTCTCTCGATCTAGATGCATCTCGTCCACATCTACGCCAGGGGGACGTACACTAGTTTGTACTGTCTGTTCAAGCATTCGGAGGCTTGACATCAACATCGTGGCAGAGGACGTGGATCATGGCCTTGCACCCTGGCAGACTCCTGTGCCGTCAATCTCTTACACTCCAGTCTCTAAGACTGACATGCCTCAACTTCAACAGCAACGTGCATTGGAGACCATCGACAGACTATCCTCGTCCCTCAATGTAGCCCATCACCTCTACACAGACGGCTCCCTACAGCAGGATGGCAGTGCTGGATGTGCTGTTTTCTCCCCCACTTTGGAACCCCCGCCAGAGGGCTGGACAGGCCGTCGCCTCCTAAAGTCATCAAACTCCACGTGTTGTGATCTACATGGACTTCTAGATGCAGTTATTTTAATCACACGGACCAGAAACAACGGCTTGATCATCTGCGACTCGCAACCAGCACTCCAAGCCCTTTCATCACATAAGCCAGCATACCAGCCCCTGGTTACACAAATTTATAGGCAACTAGACATGGCCAACATGAGCTCACTGGTAGTGCACTTCCTATGGATTCCCTGTCACGTGGGTCTTCTGGCTAACAACACCGTTGACCATCTCGCAAAGGCTGCCTGTCAACTGGATCCTCCAGATGCTGATGCTCCCACTCCATCTCTCCTGTGCTGCAGAAAAATGGTGCGCCAAGCTGCTTGCTCACCTACCCATCATCGTAGTAATACCGAGAGAGCCACCAGTGCATCAATAATATTGCACTATTTTGTTTAAAGCTGGCACTACACTTTTAAATAAAATCCGTAATTTTAATCGGAAACTCTCCGTAAAAATATACTGTTCTCAGCTGTATTTCAGTAAAATCCAGGCAACTGTAATTTTCACCTTACTTTGTTCTTATATTTTACGGGTTGGTGACTGTAATATCACTCCTTTACGTGTATATAACTGTTTTTAAAACGGTAAAAAAATCCTGGAATAAATGTTTCCAGGCATTTACCGTTTTTAAAACGGTAAAAATCCTGGAATAATGTTTCCAGGCATTTACCGTTTTTAAAACGGTAAAAATCCTGGAATAATGTTTCCAGGCATTTACCGTTTTTAAAACGGTAAAAATCCTGGATTAAATGTTTCCTGGCATTTACCGTTTTTCAATGCAAATTTTTCAACAGAGTATATATTGGACTAAAGTGAGACAAAATAAAATAAAACTCGCAGCGAGTTAACATTAGAATATATTGGAATACGTCCAAAATTCTTACATACGCAATTTGATTCCAGCCTCATTTGCATATTGCAAGCTAATGTCATTAGTGAATGCGATCTCCAACGTTGCCTTTCATTAACATATATTGCGGGCAAAATTTTTACCACTATTTTTTCCATCATTGATCACTAAATAAATGTGTGGTTATTTTTGTCTTATTGATCAATTCATCTCTAAGGAAATGAAAAATGAAGTAAAAGGATTATACAGTATAGTTTAATTGCTATTATATAGTTTATATGTGGTGAATTAGCAATAGGTATTCTTATTATTCTTATTATGATGATAAAACAAATGATGAAGTGATAACAAGTTTTTATTATTATTATTATTATTATTATTATTATTATTATTATTATTATTATTATTATTATTATTATTATTATTATTACTTGCCAAGCTACAACCATAGTTGGAAAAGTAAGATGCTATAAGCCCAAGGGCTCCAATAGGGAAAAATAGCCCAGTGAGGAAAGGAAATAAGGAAAAAAATGAATGATG
>NC_090740.1:113269011-113274011 GCF_036898095.1 Palaemon carinicauda | reverse complement strand
TGAAAGATAATAGCAAAGTAGGGTAAAATTACGGTCGCCTGTATTTTACTGAAATACGGCTGAGAACAGTATATTTTCCGGAGAATTTCCAATAAGAATTAGGATTTTTTAAGTGTACAGTATTAGTAATTTGCTTCAAAAAGCATAGATGCCTGGAAACACTTATTCCAGGATTTTTACCGTTAAAAAAAAAAAACGGATATATTGACGTAAAGAAGTGATAATACAGCAAAGTAAGGTAAAATTACGGTCGCCTGTATTTTACTGTAATTTGGCTGAGCACAGTATATTTCCGAAGAATTTCCGATTGAAATTATGGTTTGTTCAACAGTGTACATAATTGAGATGACATTTCCGAAATGTCAATGACAATCTAGGAAGTCAATATCAAGTCAGTTTCCTTTATAGCAAGCAACCCAGAGAAACGAATTTTCAAATCATCCTTGCACATATCACCTCCACCAGTCCAATATCTATCAGCGTAAAACTTTCAATGAGTCTGTTCTCCAATCTACATTATTTCACTGTTTCTTCTCTCCTTTCGGTTCATTTTCCCCTCATTATTTCCCTGGACTTTATCGTTTCCTCGAAGTCCTATTGTGCGCGATGCTGGTACTCCATCTGCAATCAAATTGCGAGAGGAAAATTCAATTTCAACGGCGAATAATTTCGCAGTAAATCAAAGAATTTATCTCTCTCTCTCTCTCTCTCTCTCTCTCTCTCTCTCTCTCTCTCTCTCTCTCTCTCACTTAGTAAATCCATAGTAATCTGAATAAAAAATATAAAACCTTTATTCTCTCTCTCTCTCTCTCTCTCTCTCTCTCTCTCTCTCTCTCTCTCTCTCCTCTCTCTCTCCTCTCTCTCTCTCTCTCTCTCTCTCTTTTTTAGTACATCCATATTAACCTGAATTAAGAATAAAAAGCTCTCTCTCTCTCTCTCTCTCTCTCTCTCTCTCTCTCTCTCTCTCTCTCTCTCTCTCTCTCTTGATATACAATGACCCGAATTCCCGAACTCGCGTATTCAAGTCTGCCTCTCTCTTCAAGGCAGGGTTGCCAGGTGGGCCTTTTTGTCAGGCAAAAAAAACCTCAAATTTAGCCATTTGAAATTTGTTGGCCTTTAGTAGCATCATATATAAAAAGGTGGGCCTAAATACTATATTTTTGGCCTTTTTCTACTAATGGGTTGGCCTTTTAGTGCTGCAATTGCTTATAAGTTGGCCTTTTCTCATTTAGAAATCCTAGCCATCCTGCTTCAAGGTAATTTAAATCTCAATGGGATAAGAGAAAAAGCCATTCTGTACCTTCACGTTATTTTTGTTATTTATAAACAATTAATTGACCGTTTGTAGATTAGTATAACCAGATTTTATTTAGATATACTCCAAAAATAGAAAATTAAATTTATAGAGAGGAAGGTAATAATATATGTAGATTAGTTTAACCTGATTAGATTTGGATTTACACCAAAAATAAGAAAACAAAAAATATAGAGAGGAAGGTAATAATATATGTAGATTAGTTTAACCTGATTTTATTTAGATTTACTCAAAAAAGAAAAATTTTATAGAGAGGAAGGTAATAATATATGTAGATTAATTTAACCTAATTTGATTTAGATTTACTCAAAAAAAAAATGTTATGGAGAGGAAGGTAATAATATAGATAAATATATGTCAATGAAATGAAATACATGAAAAATTGCAGTGCAATAGATTCGATGTGCCTCTATTATCATCATTTTTTTTATTTTTCGATGAATCTGATTTAGTAGATTACCTAAAAAAGAAATGATATAGAGAGGAAGGAAACACCATAGATAAATATACGTCAAAGCAGTGAAATACATAAAAAGTAGACTCTTCCTTTTTGTGTTATATCTTGTAGTTCGTTAATAGGTGGAATGAGCTTACATTATGGTTATTTTTTTTTTTTTTTTATTTTAAGAACCTGAAACACCAAAATATGTCCTTTTTAGACGAATTTAGGGGAAAATTTATTCTATCTTAGTCTCATGAGAATTTTCACTTTGATTGTTTGTATTCAAATTTAAGACTATTCTATTTACACGATGATTGACTTTTCTTTTAAGGAAATCGGTCATCAGATAAATTTGTGCCAAATAATTCTTAATATCCAGTTCTCTCTACCCTCGATATAACACACCTAAAGTGGATTTACTTAGAAGTGCCTCTATCTACATAAAAAAAGAGATCCTATATCTCTCAATCATGATTAAACTAGAAAATTGACGTATCAATTTGAATATCAAAATGTGAAATGAAATATACATAAGTCGATTTTGACTTGTGCATTTATTCCTGTTACGTTCAGACGTTTCTACAATCACCATCACATCTACAACTTAAAAGGGATTTTTTTTTTTCTTTTTTTTTTCTTTTTTTTTTAACTGTAAGAATGATGGTTTGTGCTTATAATAAAAAATATTTAATCAAATAACTAAATTTCCCGTTCAGATCCAGCCGTGGAAGCGAAAGCTCTTCTCCTACTACCCATTTATATTGATGAAAAAATGCAAACTCAACTTAGTTCGTTAAATCTTTATTTGGGCAATAACAGTCAGGTTTTAATATGGTTTATCTATTCATGAAATACATTTATGTAACTTTGCTCAATAATGAATGACTAAACATCAAATCTACAACTTATTAGTAAATTTTATCTAAAACTACCTGAATCATAGTTTGTGCTTTTAATGAAAAAAAAAAGTTAAATTTTGCCCCCAGATCCAGCCGTGGAAGCGAGAGCCCATTTCTTCTGATGAAAAAGTGCAACCCCAACTTCTCTCTCTCTCTCTCTCCCTGGATCATCTCCCTCTCCCATTGCTTGCTGGCTTACGAACGAACAAGGCGAACAAACTTGGCTGCTTCTTGCGAGATTGAATGGGATCATTCAGGTACAAACAATCTCCTGTTATTCGTTTCACTTTTAAATAACGATTTATAAAAGTTTTTTACTCAAAATATTTTCCATCAAAACTAAAAACTTTGATAATAATTTAACATATTTTTTTACATTTAGTCAAAACTAAAAACTTTAGTAATAATTCAACATATTTTTCATATTTAGTCAAAAAAAAAACTTTGATAATAACTTAACATATTATTCATATTTAGTCAAAACTAGAAAATTGGATAATAATTTAACATAATTTTCATATTTAGTCAAAACTAAAATCTTTGATAATAATTTAACATATTTTTCATATTTAGTCAAAACTAGAAACTTTGATAATAATTTACCATATTTTTTTTTTATATTTAGTCAAAACTAAAAACTTTGATAGTAATTTAACATATTTTTCATATTTAGTCGAAACAAAAAACTTTGATAATAATTTAACATATTCATATTTAGTCAAAACTAGAAAATTGGATAATAATTTAACATAATTTTTTTTTATATTAAGTCAAAACTAAAAACTTTGATAATAATATAACAGATTTTTCATATTTAGTCAAAACTAAAAATTGGATAATAATTTCACCTATTTTTCATATTTAGTCAAAATTATAAACTTGGATAATAATTTAACATATTTTTCATATTTAGTCAAAACTAAAAACTTGGATTTTAATAGAAATATTGATTCTGATAAAAAAAAAATTCAAACACTTGATAAGATCATGCACATTTTGTTCTTACAACGGTTGCAATAACAAACTGTTGAACAAGGAAAAAAAGATGAAAATCCTATTGCAATTTGTGTATATTGAGTCTCTCTCTCTCTCTCTCTCTCTCTCTCTCTCTCTCTCTCTCTCTCTCTCTCTCTCTCTCTCTTTAAAGAGAAAACAGTTTTAGCCAGTAATATTACCTTGTTAAAGGGTAAGTAGGATTAGTTTCTCACCCTTCCCTTAACAAATGATATTTAATATTTCCCTGGAATAAGAAGATGAAGTAGTTTTGCTGTCGTACATAAAAAAAAAAAATTCATATAAATGTAAAAAATCATTAAAATAATTTTTCTTTGATTTTGAAATATCAAAAATAAATCTGAACGGTTAACTTTCACCAAATATTATCATCTTGAATCCATGACCAAAACTCTCTCTCTCTCTCTCTCTCTCTCTCTCTCCTCTCTCTCTCTCTCTCTCTCTCTCTCTCTCTCTCTCTCTCTCTATAAAGAAAAAAAATTTAGTTAGTAATATTATCTTGTTAAGTACTAAGCAGGATTAGTTTCTCACTTAACAAATTATATATAATATTCCATTGGAATAAGACGGTGAAGTGTTTTTCTTGTAGACTAAAAGAAAAAAAAATACATAAGTAGTATTTTTCTTTGATTTTGAAATATCAAAAATAAATCTGAACTGTAAACATTCACCCTATATCATCTTAAATATATGACCAATCTCTCTCTCTCTCTCTCTCTCTCTCTCTCTCTCTCTCTCTCTCTCTCTCTCTCTCTCTCTCTTTCGCATTTTGCTTTAATTCAAGGTATCATTTGGTTTGATCACATTTCTTTCATCATATATTACCATCTTCAATCTATGACCAAAACTCTCTCTCTCTCTCTCTCTCTCTCTCTCTCTCTCTCTCTCTCTCTCTCTCTCTCTCTCTCTCTCTTGCAACTTGGCTTTAATTCAAGGTATCATTTGGTTTGATCACATTTCTTTCCCCTTATATTATCATCTTGAATCTATGACCAAAACTCTCTCTCTCTCTCTCTCTCTCTCTCTCTCTCTCTCTCTCTCTCTCTCTCTCTCTCTCTCTCGCAACTTATCTTTAATTCAAGGTATCACTTGGTTTGATCCACATTTCTTTCTCCTCTGGATTTATCCCTCTGAACCAAATTCTTCATTGCCGCTTAACAACAGTCCCCATTATACCACTTTCATTTTCATGTAAACTTCAACGTATCTTTGTGTTCCCTCCTTTGATGAAGCATTTTATTGCTCCTTTTCCCCTTTTCTTCGTAACCCAGTTATTCCAGCTCATTAAACAAACGAGAACTGAAGGGAATAAGATTGGTTGTATAAAGTG
>NC_090740.1:113252875-113263511 GCF_036898095.1 Palaemon carinicauda | reverse complement strand
TATATATATATATATATATATATATATATATATATATATATATATATATATATATATGTATATATATATCTCTATATATTCATACATATAAATATGTATATATATGTATATATATATATATATATATATGTGTGTGTGTGTATATATATATATATATATATATATATGTGTGTGTGTGTGTATATACATATATATATATATATATATATATATATATATTTATATATATATATATACATATATGTATATATATGCATATATATATACATATATATATATATATATATATATACATATATATGTATATACACACACATATATATATATATATATATATATATATATATATATATAGTTCGGGTTCCATAAAGTGAAATAAAGGATTTACAATTACTTCTAAATAATTCATTAGTTTTAATACTATTGTACGCATCCCGTCAAATATGACGGCTAGATATTTAGATAGATATCCTCGCACAGAGATTCAATCCTTCTCACCATCTCCCCATTCCCTAACTACAACCACTCTTGCCAGGGTATGACTATTACCTCTCCTATAAGACCTATCTATTTGGTTCAGTATATAATTTTACTTATACTGATTATATGAATATCCTTTATGGACACCAACGATCAGTAACTGGAATAAGTCAGTAATCATCTTTATTTGCTATTTTGAAAGTAAACTTTTTAAAAATTATTATAATTATTTCAAAAATAATTAATAAATTATTAAAATTATTATGATTATCATTGATATTTATGGTCATTAACATTTAGTCACTAGAACGAGTCAGTAATTAACTTCATTTGCTATTTTGAAATTACTCTTTTAAAAAAGCCGTAATCTAAATTGGGAATTTTCCGTAAAAATATACTGTTCTCAGATGTATTTAAGTAAAATACAGGCGACCGTAATTTTAACCTACTTTGTTATTATCTTTAACGGGTTGGTGACCGTAACACCAATCCTTTACGTCAATAAATCCGTTTTCAAAACGTCAAATGCCTGGCAACATTCATTCTAGGATTTTTAATTTTTCAAGAAGCTAAATTGAAATTAGAGTTCTCCGTCAACTTTTAAAAAAGCCGTAATTTCAATCGGAAATTCTCCATAAAAATATAGTTCTCAGACCTATTTCAGTAAAATACAGGCGACCGTAATTTTACCATACTTTGTTATTATCTTTCATGGGTTGGTGACCGTAATACCAATCCTTTATTATATATCCGTTGTCAAAACGGCAAATGCCTGGCAACATTTATTCCAGGATTTTTAATTTTTCAAGAAGCTAAAATTAAATTAGAGTTTCCTGTTAAACTAGAAATCCTTGAGGAAGAGAAATGGACAGACATCCAGATATCTCTTCCCCAAGGACTCGAAAACATGACACGCGCTTGCAATGCGATTTTTTTTCGTTAGCACAGCAAAAATCCTTCGAAGAGAAAGGATCTCTAACAATATTGTGAATGTCCTTCCAAGAACTGACACCACATTAAAGGATTGGTTGTCTTTGGAGCTTTAAAAGTGAAGTGGTTTTGTTTGAAGACGGAATCCTTCTTTTCCAACTAGGGTTGTAGCTTAGTAAGTAAGTAATAATAATAATAATAATAATAATAATAATAATAATAATAATAATAATAATAATAATAATAATAATAATAATAATTGCATCAGAAAGAAAACACGATAAAGTCGTGTAGATGAAGAATTGTATTGTTAGTTATAATATTACAATAAAAGTATTTATTCCTATTTCTTTCCTATTAAATAGTTTCTAGTTTCATCTCTGTTTGGGGTCATAAAATGGAAATCTATGCCACATTTTAAAATACCTGACAAGGGAAGATATGTTTAATTGACTGATTAAATTAAAAGATAAATATATTTATATATATGTATATATATATTTATACATATATCTATATTTATGTATATATATATACATCAATATTTATATATATATATATATATATATATATATATATATATATATACTGTATATATATACTGTATATATATCTATCTATCTATCTATATATATATATATATATATATATATATATATATATATATATATATATATATATAATATATATATATATATATATATATATATATATATATATTTGTCACTATGCTGGAGGAAGGATCAGAAAAACGAAATTCTTGGACTAGCGCTTTCGTATTGTCATACCTCTTCAGGTCCAATTGATACAAAGTTAAGTACAGGATCAAAGTCACCTTTGCGACAGCAGTAAACAAGAAATAATACAATAACATAAAAAATTAGCACACAACTAGTTTAAAATTATAGATAGTTTAAAAATCAGTGAGTTTAAAAATTACAGCTAGTTTAAAAATGACATTTGTTTAAATACATTGTTTATAAGTAGTTCATCAAGTTTATACATTCCTGGGCTATTGTTGATCAATTTTACACGGTTTTTCTTTATGATACATGATTCTATGATATTGCGTTTTGTTATGTCCTTACAATATAAAATTTCTTTTGCCCCTTTCCAATTAATAGTGTGATTATGGTTATTCATATGCTGAAACAAACTACTTGTTTGGTTTCCTGTTCGAACATTATATCTGTGTTTTTTTAGTCTCGTTTCAAGGTCTTTACCACTTTGTCCTACATATCTTTTATTGCATTGGTTACATGGGATTTCATAAACACATCCATTGCTTTTTACAGGTGAATTTCTAATTAACATATCCTTTAAAGTACCATTTTTAAAAATAACATTAACATTAAAAACTTTCATTAATCTAGGAAATGTCAAGAAATTATTGTGGAAGGGTAAGATGAGAAGGTTTTGCATATTAAAATCAGTTTTAGAGTCAGTTTCATAAAAAGTTTTCTTTGCTTTATAGAAAGCTGTGTCGATAAAATTCTCCGGGTATTGTAAATTACCTGCAATTTCCCGGATCTTCCCAAGCTCAGCTTCAAGGAATTGAGGGCAACTGACCCGCAGTGCCCTTAAAAACATAGATGAAAATACCATCATTTTTGTCCTAGGATGATGATTGGAGTAAAAATGAACGTATGAATCCACATTTGTCGGTTTTCTATAAACTGAGAATCTAAAACCTCTATCATTTCTTAAAATTAACACATCTAAAAATGCCAACCTATTGTCTACTTCTATTTCAATTTTGAATTTTATAGTCGGTACTAAATTATTTATTGCTGTTAAAAACATGTTTTCATTTTTGTTGATGGGCCAAGCACAGAATATGTCGTCAACATACCTTACCCAAAGGATGCCAGTAGGTAGTATTCTTGGAAGTTATCTGGTTTCAAAAAATTCCATATATAAATTACTCAACAATGGTGACAGAGGGTTTCCCATTGTCATGCCAAATTTTTGTTCATAATATTTCTGTCCAAAGACAAATTTGCAACCCTTAATACATAGTCTTATTAATTTTATCATGGTGTTAGAATCAACAGAGAAAGTATATTTATCAATTTCTTCCTCGAGAAATTCTAGAAGTTCATCTACTGGCACCTTCGTGAATAGGGAGTTGACGTCAAAACTTATCATCTTAAAATCATAATTAAAATTGAACCTTCTCAACCTGCTAATAAAATCAATATTATTCTCAACAGACACACCTGAAATATTTCCGAGCATAGGAGACAACTCTTTAACTAGCCACTTTGATAATCTATATGTACAGGAGCCCACAGAACTTATAATAGGTCTCACGGGATTATTTTGCTTATGTGTTTTAACAACTCCATACAGATATGGTAGAGTTGGACAAGTAGTTGTAAACCTGGGTAAGAGTTCTTTAAAATCTTTTAAAATAGTTTTGATATTTCTGTTGAATGAAGCGTTGGTTTTATCTAATGGGTTATTTCTTGTTTCTTCATATGTTTCCCTGTCTGAAATTAATTCTAACATTTTGCTATCATAGTCTGTCTGATTCATAATGACTAAAGTATTAGATTTATCTGCTCTCGTAATGTGTAAATCTTCATCTTTCTTTAGCTTTTTATAGGCGTTCAAAAATCTTAGTGGAACATTTGTGGGCAAACTATTACTTGAGAGACCGTATACTATACCCTTACATATATTAATTTCCTCTAACACAACAACAAAATGAACAGGTTAATACAACAAAGTAAGTGGACTACTAATGCTAATGACAATTTTGTTTGCAATATCTCCAATAAACCGTTGGACAATACTACCTCAGCAGCTTTGGGATATGGGATAAACTTTTCTGTTAAACAAAATATTGATTGGACTGATATCGGCAATGCATTTTGTAAATTGGAAAAATATGGTAACATTCCATTAGAGGAAATTAATATATGTAAGGGTATAGTATACGGTCTCTCAAGCAATAGTTTGCCCACAAATGTTCCACTAAGATTTTTGAACGCCTATAAAAAGCTAAAGAAAGATGAAGATTTACACATTACGAGAGCAGATAAATCTAATACTTTAGTCATTATGAATCAGACAGACTATGATAGCAAAATGTTAGAATTAATTTCAGACAGGGAAACATATGAAGAAACAAGAAATAACCCATTAGATAAAACCAACGCTTCATTCAACAGAAATATCAAAACTATTTTAAAAGATTTTAAAGAACTCTTACCCAGGTTTACAACTACTTGTCCAACTCTACCATATCTGTATGGAGTTGTTAAAACACATAAGCAAAATAATCCCGTGAGACCTATTATAAGTTCTGTGGGCTCCTGTACATATAGATTATCAAAGTGGCTAGTTAAAGAGTTGTCTCCTATGCTCGGAAATATTTCAGGTGTGTCTGTTGAGAATAATATTGATTTTATTAGCAGGTTGAGAAGGTTCAATTTTAATTATGATTTTAAGATGATAAGTTTTGACGTCAACTCCCTATTCACGAAGGTGCCAGTAGATGAACTTCTAGAATTTCTCGAGGAAGAAATTGATAAATATACTTTCTCTGTTGATTCTAACACCATGATAAAATTAATAAGACTATGTATTAAGGGTTGCAAATTTGTCTTTGGACAGAAATATTATGAACAAAAATTTGGCATGACAATGGGAAACCCTCTGTCACCATTGTTGAGTAATTTATATATGGAATTTTTTGAAACCAGATACCTTCCAAGAATACTACCTACTGGCATCCCTTTGGGTAAGGTATGTTGACGACATATTCTGTGCTTGGCCCATCAACAAAATGAAAACATGTTTTTAACAGCAATAGATAATTTAGTACCGACTATAAAATTCAAAATTGAAATAGAAGTAGACAATAGGTTGGCATTTTTAGATGTGTTAATTTTAAGAAATGATAGAGGTTTTAGATTCTCAGTTTATAGAAAAACCGACAAATGTGGATTCATACGTTCATTTTTACTCCAATCATCATCCTAGGACAAAAATGATGGTATTTTCATCTATGTTTTTAAGGGCACTGCGGGTCAGTTGCCCTCCAATTCCTTGAAGCTGAGCTTGGGAAGATCCGGGAAATTGCAGGTAATTTACAATACCCGGAGAATTTTATCGACACAGCTTTCTATAAAGCAAAGAAAACTTTTTATGAAACTGACTCTAAAACTGATTTTAATATGCAAAACCTTCTCATCTTACCCTTCCACAATAATTTCTTGACATTTCCTAGATTAATGAAAGTTTTTAATGTTAAGTTATTTTTAAAAATGGTACTTTAAAGGATATGTTAATTAGAAATTCACCTGTAAAAAGCAATGGATGTGTTTATGAAATCCCATGTAACCAATGCAATAAAAGATATGTAGGACAAAGTGGTAAAGACCTTGAAACGAGACTAAAAAAACACAGATATAATGTTCGAACAGGGAAACCAAACAAGTAGTTTGTTTCAGCATATGAATAACCATAATCACACTATTAATTGGAAAGGGGCAAAAGAAATTTTATATTGTAAGGACATAACAAAACGCAATATCATAGAATCATGTATCATAAAGAAAAACCGTGTAAAATTGATCAACAATAGCCCAGGAATGTATAAACTTGATGAACTACTTATAAACAATGTATTTAAACAAATGTCATTTTTAAACTAGCTGTGATTTTTAAACTCACTGATTTTTAAACTATCTATAATTTTAAACTAGTTGTGTGCTAATTTTTTATGTTATTGTATTATTTCTTGTTTACTGCTGTCGCAAAGGTGACTTTGATCCTGTACTTAACTTTGTATCAATTGGACCTGAAGAGGTATGACAATACGAAAGCGCTAGTCAAGAATTTCGTTTTTTCTGATCCTTCCTACAGCATAGTGACAAATTTATACATCGCATGCCTCAGCGATAGATCGTCAATATATATATATATATATATATATATATATATATATATATATATATATATATATATATTATATATATATATATATGTATATATATTATATATATATATATATATATATATATATATATATAGAGAGAGAGAGAGAGAGAGAGAGAGAGAGAGGAGAGAGAGAGAGGAGAGAGAGAGAGTTACGTGCGGGCAACGCAAGAGCCCGTGTTTTACTTAAGATAAGGCAATCTAAAACCAGAGAGAGAGAGAGAGAGAGAGAGAGAGAGAGAGAGAGAGAGAGAGAGAGTAGTTGTTTGGGATACGAATTTTTATACTCTCTTTTTATTGTTTTAAAATTTTGACCTATATATTTCGAGATTGTTCATTATATATCAATGAAATATCGCGCTTATGACATAGATATATCATTCAACATATAATTTTATTTTCTTTTTTTTCTTTTGAATAAATTAATGCATATAGAGTATTTATAATAGTGGTACTTTCTTTTTTTTATTGATTAATTTAGACTTACTCTTCGATTTTCGATAATTTTGATTCAATATAATAGTAGAAAGTTCATTTTAAAAAAGGACGTTAGCTTACTGACTATCCGATACCGACTCTCCAAAAAATAGGCTGGCCATAATAACAGCATTTCATATCATTAATGTAATTTAATGCCATTACCCAAAGGTCCATGAGTTCCAGAATCGATGGAAAACTACCGACAAATTATCCCCATTCTGAACATATTCAACGTTTTAACGGCCAATAAGCTGCTTCGATTATGTGCTTTGTATTGAGAATTTTGGGCTGACTTTCACAATCTCTCTCTCTCTCTCTCTCTCTCTCTCTCTCTCTCTCTCTCTCTCTCTCTCTCTCTCTTCTCTCTCTCTCCTCTCTCTCTCTCTCTCTCTCTCTCTCGCATATTATCGCATTTTGAACATATTCAAAGGTGTTAATGGCCAATAAGCTGCTTTGATTATGTGCTTTGTATTGAGAATTTTAGGCTGACTTTCAGAATCTCTCTCTCTCTCTCTCTCTCTCTCTCTCTCTCTCTCTCGCATTCTGAACATATTCAACGTTTTAACGGCCAATAAGCTCTTTCGATTATGTACTTTGTATTGAGCATTTTGGGCTGACTTCCAGAATCTCTCCTCTCTCTCTCTCTCTCTCTCTCTCTCTCACTCTCTCTCTCTCCTCTCTCTTTCTCTCTCTCTCTCTCTCCTCTCTCTCTCTCTCTCGCATATTATCGCATTTTGAACATATTCAAAGGTGTTAATGGCCAATAAGCTGCTTTGATTATGTGCTTTGTATTGAGAATTTTAGGCTGACTTTCAGAATCTCTCTCTCTCTCTCTCTCTCTCTCTCTCTCTCTCTCTCTCTCTCGCATTCTGAACATATTCAACGTTTTAACGGCCAATAAGCTCTTTCGATTATGTACTTTGTATTGAGCATTTTGGCTGACTTCCAGAATCTCTCTCTCTCTCTCTCTCTCTCCTCTCTCTCTCTCTCTCTCTCTCTCTCTCTCTCTCTCCTATATTTGGCCTTGTATGATGTGCTCAATGCTTTCTATAATAAGATTTCATATTTGATATTTTGGGATGATAATTTAAAAATAAATTGTGTTTTAAAGGCTTTTAAAAATATCTCTTTATTGCTGTTACATAATTAGGACTTTGTACTGCTGGCACATCGCCACACTTCAGCAATATTCATCAAGGCGATAAAATAATAATAATTGTAATAATAATCATTAATAATTATAAATTCTGAATTGCAGTGCAGTAACAATTCTAGATCTATCAAGCATTTAAATATTTTTAAAAGCCGCTCATGAATGGCAGAGGCAAGGGACTGTGACATTGCCTTAGCAAGTAGGACAATGCCCAAGAGACTGATCATATATATATAGGAATCAGCACCCAAACCACCTTTCCACCCAAGCTAGGACCAAGGAGGTCCAGGCAATATCTGCTGATTGACTTAGCAGATAGACATATAGGTTCCCCGAAACATCCCATTCTTAGATCACAAGGATGGTGAGGGGTGCAGCGACCAAAGGAACTAACGAGTCAGACTGGACTCGAACCCAAGTCTGGCGATAACCAGTCAGGGACGCTACCACTCAGGCCACAGTAACCCAACATAGTTTTTACCCCAGCGAAGATATTAGATTTCTCCTGATTGCATAAGATGGAGAATGTTACTTTTTTGTATATATATTATTCAACATCTTCGGCCTCAATTATGAAGACTTTTATTATCCTTATATAAACTTATACCTTACCATTTCCCCCTTTTTAATCGTTGATTGCTAAAGATAGAAAATGTTACCTTTGTTGTATATATATTATTCTACATCTTCGGCCTCAATTATGAAGACTTTTACTATCCTTCTATAAACTTAGACCTTACCATTTCCCCCTTTTTAATCGTTGATTACTAAAGATAGAAAATGTTACTTTTTTGTATATATATTATTCAACATCTTCGGCCTCAATTATGAAGACTTTTATTATCCTTATATAAACTTATACCTTACCATTTCCCCCTTTTTTAATCATTGATTACTAAAGATAGAAAATGTTACCTTTGTTGTATATATATTATTCTACATCTTCGTCCTGAATTATGTGGACTTTTACTATCCTTATATAAACTTAGACCTTAACATTCCCCCCCCCCTTATTTAATCATAAAAGCTACCAATGGATAATAGCCAAAACATTGACGCTCCGATCTTTTTGTCAAGCTTCAAAATGATTTATTTATCTCATCACATTCATAATTATTATCATTAAAACATAGCAGAAGATATAATGGGAATAACAGATGATAGAATGACAATCAGAATATCAGAACGGGTCACCCAGATATTGCAAAAGAAGCAGGGTAAAGAATAGATGACGATGGATTGACGAGCTAAGAAATACGCCGGGTGTGGCATTTGTATTTGTGTTTGTGGGAAAATCTATTGACAATATCAATCTAGTTACTCATGAAACAGGACTGTTCTCTCTCTCTCTCTCTCTCTCTCTCTCTCTCTCTCTCTCTCCTCTCTCTCTCTCTCTCTCTCTCTCTCTCTCTTCATGAATACTCTCCTTTATGAAGAGGACGATAAAATGAATGAATTTAAGGGCCGCATATATTCTCTCATTATATTCTCGGCTTTATCTCAACTATCACATATCCTCTCTTTCTCTCTTCCTCTCTTTCTCTCTTCCTCTCTTCCTCTCCTCCTCTCTTTCTCTCTTCCTCTCTCATTTCCTTCCAATAAGGAAGAGCCATAAATTTGGGTGTGTGGGGGGGGGGGGGGGGAAATCAACAATTTGACCTTTGGTTTATATATATAAATTTTTTCATCGATGAGGACTATTGATATGAACGATATCAGCTTCTACTTTTCAGTCATAATCTTTCGTTATCACTTGCTCTCAACCAGAGATGTATTTCAGTCTCTTATTATGATCAGTCTTTCATTAATAAGCAAAGTTACATAGATGCATTTCATAAAAAATAAAATAAATTACTACGTAACTGTTAATGTGTCAATAAAGATTTAATGAACTAAGCTGATTGATACATTATGTTTAGGTAATCTATTACTATTATTATTATTATTATTATTATTATTATTACTTGCTAAGCTATAAACCCTAATTAGAAGAACAGGATGCTATAAGCCCAGGGGCTCCAACAGGGAAAATAGCCCAGTGAGGAAAGGAAGTAAGGAAAGATAGAAATTTTAGGAACAGTAATATCATTAAAATAAATATTTCATATATTAACTATAAAAACTTTAACAAAGCGAGAGGAAGAGAACTAAGATAGACTAGTTTGACTAAGTGTACCCTCAAGCAAGAGAACTCTAACCCAAGAGAGTGGAAGATCGATAAGATTCATGTATCATAATATAGGAAAAAAATCTAGTTATCATAATAAATCAATTGAAGTCGAGAATAACCTAAAGCTTGTTATTATTATTATCATTATTATTATTATTATTATTATTATTATTATTATTATTACTAGCCAAGCTACAACCCTAGGTGGAAAAGCAAGATGCTATAAGCCCAAGGGCTCCAACAGGGAAAAATAGCCCAGTAAGGAAAGGAAATGATGAAATGAATAAATGATGAGAATAAATTAACAATATATCATTCTAAAAACAGTAACAGCGTCAAAATAGATATGTCCTATATAAACTATTAACAACATCAAAACAGATATGTCATATATAAACAATAAAAAGACTCATGTCAGCCTGGTCAACATAAAAACATTTGCTCCAACTTTGAACCTTTGAAGTTCTACTGATTCA
>NC_090740.1:113242875-113247875 GCF_036898095.1 Palaemon carinicauda | reverse complement strand
CATGAAAATGAAAGTGGTATAATGGGGACTGTTGTTAAGCGGCAATGAAGAATTTGGTTCAGAGGGATAAATCCAGAGGAGAAAGAAATGTGGATCAAACCAAGTGATACCTTGAATTAAAGCCAAGTTGCGAGAGAGAGAGAGAGAGAGAGAGAGAGGAGAGAGAGAGAGAGAGAGAGTTTTGGTCATAGATTCAAGATGATAATATAAGGGGAAAGAAATGTGATCAAACCAAATGATACCTTGAATTAAAGCCAAGTTGCGAGAGAGAGAGAGAGAGAGAGAGAGAGAGAGAGAGAGAGAGAGAGAGAGAGTTTTGGTCATAGATTGAAGATGGTAATATATGATGAAAGAAATGTGATCAAACCAAATGATACCTTGAATTAAAGCAAAGTTGCGAAAGAGAGAGAGAGAGAGAGAGAGAGAGAGAGAGAGAGAGAGAGAGAGAGAGAGAGAGATTGGTCATATATTTAAGATGATATAGGGTGAATGTTTACAGTTCAGATTTATTTTTGATATTTCAAAATCAAAGAAAAATACTACTTATGTATTTTTTTTTCTTTTAGTCTACAAGAAAAACACTTCACCGTCTTATTCCAATGGAATATTATATATAATTTGTTAAGTGAGAAAACTAATCCTGCTTAGTACTTAACAAGATAATATTACTAACTAAATTTTTTTTCTTTATAGAGAGAGAGAGAGAGAGAGAGAGAGAGAGAGAGAGAGAGAGAGAGAGAGAGAGAGTTTTGGTCATGGATTCAAGATGATAATATTTGGTGAAAGTTAACCGTTCAGATTTATTTTTGATATTTCAAAATCAAAGAAAAATAATTTTAATGATTTTTTACATTTATATGAATTTTTTTTTTATGTACGACAGCAAAACTACTTCATCTTCTTATTCCAGGGAAATATTAAATATCATTTGTTAAGGGAAGGGTGAGAAACTAATCCTACTTACCCTTTAACAAGGTAATATTACTGGCTAAAACTGTTTTCTCTTTAAAGAGAGAGAGAGAGAGAGAGAGAGGAGAGAGAGAGAGAGAGAGAGAGAGAGAGACTCAATATACACAAATTGCAATAGGATTTTCATCTTTTTTTCCTTGTTCAACAGTTTGTTATTGCAACCGTTGTAAGAACAAAATGTGCATGATCTTATCAAGTGTTTGAATTTTTTTTTTATCAGAATCAATATTTCTATTAAAATCCAAGTTTTTAGTTTTGACTAAATATGAAAAATATGTTAAATTATTATCCAAGTTTATAATTTTGACTAAATATGAAAAATAGGTGAAATTATTATCCAATTTTTAGTTTTGACTAAATATGAAAAATCTGTTAAATTATTATCAAAGTTTTTAGTTTTGACTTAATATAAAAAAAAATTATGTTAAATTATTATCCAATTTTCTAGTTTTGACTAAATATGAATAATATGTTAAATTATTATCAGTTTTTTGTTTCGACTAAATATGAAAAATATGTTAAATTACTATCAAAGTTTTTAGTTTTGACTAAATATAAAAAAATATGGTAAATTACTATCAAAGTTTTTAGTTTTGACTAAATATAAAAAAAAATATGTTAAATTATTATCAAAGATTTTAGTTTTGACTAAATATGAAAATTATGTTAAATTATTATCCAATTTTCTAGTTTTGACTAAATATGAATATGTTAAATCATTATCAGTTTTTTTTTTTGACTAAATATGAAAAATAAGTTGAATTATTATTAAAGTTTTTAGGTTTGACTAAATGTAAAAGAATATGTTAAATTATTATCAAAGTTTTTAGTTTTGACTAAATATGAAAAAAAAATATGTTAAATTATTATCAAAGTTTTTAGTTTTGATGGAAAATATTTTAAGTAAAAAACTTTTATAAATCGTTATTTAAAAGTGAAACGAATAACAGGAGATTGTTTGTACCTGAATGATCCCATTCAATCTCGCAAGAAGCAGCCAAGTTCGTTCGCCTTGTTCGTTCGTAAGCCAGCAAGCAATGGGAGAGGGAGATGATCCAGGGAGAGAGAGAGAGAGAGAGAGAGAGAGAGAGAGAGAGAGAGAGAGAGAAGTTGGGTTTGCACTTTTTCATCAGAAGAAATGGGCTCTCGCTTCCACAGCTGGATCTGGGTGCAAAATTTAACTTTTTTTTTTTTATTAAAAGCACAAACTATCATTCAGATAGTTTTAAATAGAATTAACCAATAAGTTGTAGATTTGATGGTTAGTCATTTATTATCGAGCAAAGTTACATAGATATATTTCATGAATAGATAAATCATATCAACACCTGACTGTTATTGCCTAAATAAAGATTTATTGAACTAAGTTGAGTTTGCACTTTTTCATCAAGATAAATGGGTAGTAGGAGAAGAGCTTTCGCTTCCAAGGCTGGATCTGGGCGGAAAATTTAATTATTTAATTAAATATTTTTTATCAAAAGCACAAACCATCATTCATACAGTTTAAAAAAGAAAAAAAAAACTCTTAAGTTGTAGATGTAATGGTGGTTGTAAAAACGCCATACAGTTAAAAAAAAAAAAAAAAAAAAAAAAAAAAAACTCTTAAGTTGTAGATGTGATGGTGATTGTAGAAACGTCTGAACGTAACAGGAATAAATGCAGAAGTCAAAATCGATTTATGTATATTTCATTTCATATTTTGATATTCAAATTGCTACGTAAATTTTCTAGTTTAATTATGATTGAGAGAGATATAGGTTCTCGTTTTGATGTAGATAGAGGCACTTCTAAATAAATCCACTTTTGGTGTGTTATATCGAGGGTCGAAAGAACTGGATATTGAGAATTATTTGGCACAAATCTATCTGATTACCGATTTCTTTAAAAAAAAAAGTTAATCATCGTGTATATAGAATAGTCTTGAATTCAAATACAAACAACCAAAGTTGAAATTCTCAAGAGACTGAGATAGAATAAACTTTCCCCTAAATTCGTCTAAAATGCACATTCCACCTATTGGCGAGTTACAAGACAACACAAAAAGGAAGAGTCAATTTTTTATATATATTTCACTGCTTTGTCATATATTTCCTTCCTCTCTATATCATTTTTTTTTAGATAATCTGCTAAATCAGATTAAACAAATAAATTATAATAGAGGCACATCAAATCTATTGCACTGCAAACCATAACACTAAAAAGAAGAAACTATTTTTCACGTATTTCCATTCATTAACAACCTTCCTCTCATTAAATTTTATTTTTCATTATTGGAGTAAATCTAAATCAAATTAGGTTAAACTGATCTGCATATATTATTACCTTCCTCTCTATAACATTTATTTTTTTTATTTTTGGAGTGAATCTAAATAAAATCAGGTTATACTCATCTACATATATTATTACCTTCCTCTCTATAAGATTTATATTTTTTATTTTTGGAGTAAATCTAAATAAAATCAGGTTAAACTAATCTACATATGTTATTACCTTCCTCTCTATAACATTTTTATTTTTTTATTTTTGGTGTAAATCCAAAGCAAATCAGGTTAAACTAATCTACATATATTATTACCTTCCTCTCTATAAATTTAATTTTTTTATTTTTAGAGTAAACCCAAATAAAATTAGGTTATACTAATCTACAAACGGTCAATTAATTGTTTATAAATAACCAAAATAACGTTAAGATACAGAATGGCCTTTCCTTTTACCCCATTGAGATTCAAATTACCTTGAAGCAGGATGGCTAGGTTTTCCAAATGAGAAAAGGGCAACTTCTAATCAATTGCAGCACTAAAAGGCCAACCCATTAGTAGAAAAGGGCCAAAAATACAGTATTTAGGCCCACCTTTTTATTTATGATGCTACTAAAGGCCAACAAATTTCAAATGGCTAAATTTGAGTTTTTTTTTTGCCTGACAAAAAGGCCCACCTGGCAACCCTGCCTTGAAGAGAGAGACAGACTTGAATACACGAGTTCGGGAATTCGGGTCATTGTATATCAAGAGAGAGAGAGAGAGAGAGAGAGAGAGAGAGAGAGAGAGAGAGAGAGAGAGCTTTTTATTCTTAATTCAGGTTAATATGGATGTACTAAAAAAGAGAGAGAGAGAGAGAGAGAGAGAGAGGAGAGAGGAGAGAGAGAGAGGAGAGAGAGAGAGAGAGAGAGAGATAGAGAGAGATAAATTCTTTGATTTACTGCGAAATTATTCGCCGTTGAAATTGAATTTTCCTCTCGCAATTTGATTGCAGATGGAGTACCAGCACTGCGCACAATAGGACTTCGAGGAAACGATAAAGTCCAGGGAAATAATGAGGGGAAAATGAACCGAAAGGAGAGAAGAAACAGTGAAATAATGTAGATTGGAGAACAGACTCATTGAAAGTTTTACGCTGATAGATATTGGACTGGTGGAGGTGATATGTGCAAGGATGATTTGAAAATTCGTTTCTCTGGGTTGCTTGCTATAAAGGAAACTGACTTGATATTGACTTCCTAGATTGTCATTGACATTTCGGAAATGTCATCTCAATTATGTACACTGTTGAACAAACCATAATTTCAATCGGAAATTCTTCGGAAATATACTGTTCTCAGCCAAATTACAGTAAAATACAGGCGACCGTAATTTTACCTTACTTTGCTGTAATATCACTTCTTTACGTCAATATATCCGTTTTTTTTAAAACGGTAAAAAATCCTGGAATAAATGTTTCCAGGCATCTATGCTTTTTGAAGCAATTTTCTAATACTGTACACTTAAAAAATCCTAATTCTTATTGGAAATTCTCCTGAAAATATACTGTTCTCAGCCGTATTTCAGTAAAATACAGGCGACCGTAATTTTACTTTGCTATTATCTTTCACGGGTTGGTGACCGTAATATCACTCCTTAACGTCAATATATAGGTTTTTTTAAACGGTAAAAATCCTGGAATAAATGTTTCCAGGCATATATGGTGTTTTGAAGCAAATTTTGAATAGTGTACACTGTTAAAAACCGTAATCTTATTATGAAATTCTCCATAAA
>NC_090740.1:113235375-113237875 GCF_036898095.1 Palaemon carinicauda | reverse complement strand
CAGCATCATCAATAATAATAATAATAATAATAATAATAATAATAATGATAATAATAATAATAATAAATAACGACCATTTCAATCCATACCTCACCAGGTAACAAATTATTCAGTGGAAGCATCCAAAACGCAATTGGCCCAGTAATATCAGGACAGAGCATACCCTTAATTAACAGACACTGAGTTCCAATGAAAGCAATTGGAATCGAATTTCATCGCTTCTTCGTCACAGTGGGCTATTTGCATGAAGAGATTCCAACACCAGCATTCAATTCCACTAGTTTTAGGTTCCTGAGGGATGAAATAGTATATGACTATCCACGTTCGCCTATGGGTGTTTCTCCCAGCTTTTTTTAATGTTGGATTTTTATGAGACCTTTCTCATAATTAAAAAAAAGGATTAACAATACAATCTACATCTTTTAAGAATATAATATTCAGTATATATATATATATATATATATATATATATATGTATATATATGTATATATATATATATATATATATATATATATACATATATATATATGTATATATATACATACATATATATATATACATATATATATATATATATATATATATACACTCTAATTTCTACCTAGCTGTCTTTAAATTCACGTACGATTATGTGCTCTATAAATTTGATAGAATTAAACATAGAATAGCTCGTATATATTAGTTACTTTATCAACACTCTTATACCGACGATATAAGAGTAGAAAAGGTTTATCTTGAGAATTTAAAGATATAAGAAAAATTTTTATCAATTATTAAAAAAACTCTAATGATAAGGAATTTTTGCATAATTTGATGGCAGTCAAAATCTAGTGATTTTCAAGAAATGAGAAAAAATTTGCATTTCCTGCTTTTAGAATGTAATATTAAAGAATTGTTCCTCATTTTTACGCAATTGTCTTTATAACTTTTGTAAAATAGTTTAAAATTTTGTACAATCAATTTGGTATAGCAATATGATAATATATATATATATATATATATATATATATAAATATATATATATATATATATATATATATATACATATATATACATGTATATATATATATATATATATATATATATATATTTTAAAATCAAATTATGTTTTACTCAACATTAAAAGACTAAAATGAATATATGTGACAGACTTTTGGCATAGAAAGTCTAGGTAAGATATAGGATTCATGAACCTACATATTACAAGGGTTAAGCATATAATATTGAAACCAAATCATAGGCTTAAACTGCTCCAGAGGCAATATTGGTTCACTAAAAGAACTATTCAAATAGAGAGAGAGAGAGAGAGAGGAGAGAGAGAGAGGAGAGAGAGGAGAGAGAGAGGAGAGAGAGAGAGAGAGTTAAAATAGCCCAGTTATTGAATGATAGGCTGGAAATAACTTACTTTACAATCGTTAATTGACTGGCTACTATGGTATTGAAAGTAATAAATTCAAATTTATATATTGGAATCAAATCACTCGTTGTTATTTGACAAAACAACGTTGGCACCGTCGTTCAATTAGTTCATTATGCATGTTGCATAAGATTTTTTCATAACTCTGACCATCCTTTACATTCAGATCTCCATGGACAATTCTATCCTGTTCGTAATACTAGGCAGGCAGTTAATTCTAATAGCCAGGCCTTCTCCATCATGAGGCTCAATACTACACAGTATTCTAGAAGTTTTATTCCAGCTGTTACCAAGTTGTAGAATGATCTTCCTAATCGGGTAGTTGAATCAGTAGAACTTTGAAAGTTCAAAGTTGGAGCAAATGTTTTTATGTTGACCAGGCTGACATGAGTCTTTTTATAGTTCATATATGACACATCTGTTTTTGACGTTGTTAATAGTTTATATAGGACGCTGTTACTGTTTTTAGAATGATTTATTATTAATTTATTCTCATCATTCATTTTTTTCCTTATTTCCTTTCCTCACTGGGCTATTTTTCCCTGTTGGAGCCCTTGGGCTTATAGCATCTTACTTTTCCAACTATGGTTGTAGCTTGGCAAGTAATAATAATAATAATAATAATAATAATAATAATAATAATAATAATAAAAACTTGTTATCACTTCATCATTTGTTTTATCATCATAATAAGAATAATAAGAATACCTATTGCTAATTCACCACATATAAACTATATAATAGCAATTAAACTATACTGTATAATCCTTTTACTTCATTTTTCATTTCCTTAGAGATGAATTGATCAATAAGACAAAAATAACCACACATTTATTTAGTGATCAATGATGGAAAAAATAGTGGTAAAAATTTTGCCCGCAATATATGTTAATGAAAGGCAACGTTGGAGATCGTATTCACTAATGACATTAGCTTGCAATATGCAAATGAGGCTGGAATCAAATTGCGTATGTAAGAATTTTGGACGTATTCCAATATATTCTAATGTTAACTCGCTGCGAGTTTTATTTTATTTTGTCTCACTTTGGTCCAATATATACTCTGTTGAAAAATTTGCATTG
>NC_090740.1:113224647-113227147 GCF_036898095.1 Palaemon carinicauda | reverse complement strand
AGCAAATCAGGTTAAACTAATCTACATATATTATTACCTTCCTCTCTATAAATTTAATTTTTTTATTTTTAGAGTAAACCCAAATAAAATTAGGTTATACTAATCTACAAACGGTCAATTAATTGTTTATAAATAACCAAAATAACGTTAAGATACAGAATGGCCTTTCCTTTTACCCCATTGAGATTCAAATTACCTTGAAGCAGGATGGCTAGGTTTTCCAAATGAGAAAAGGGCAACTTCTAATCAATTGCAGCACTAAAAGGCCAACCCATTAGTAGAAAAAGGCCAAAAATATAGTATTTAGGCCCACCTTTTTATATATGATGCTACTAAAGGCCAACAAATTTCAAATGGCTAAATTTGAGTTTTTTTTTGCCTGACAAAAAGGCCCACCTGGCAACCCTGCCTTGAAGAGAGAGACAGACTTGAATACGCGAGTTCGGGAATTCGGGTCATTGTATATCAAGAGAGAGAGAGAGAGAGAGAGAGAGAGAGAGAGAGAGAGAGAGAAGAGAGAGAGAGAGAATAAAGGTTTTATATTTCTATTTCAGATTACTATGGATTTACTAAGAGAGAGAGAGAGAGAGCGAGAGAGAGAGAGAGAGAGAGAGAGAGAGAGAGAGAGAGAGAGAGAGAGAGAGAGAGATAAATTTTTTGATTTACTGCGAAATTATTCGCCGTTGAAATTGAATTTTCCTCTCGCAATTTGATTGCTGATGGAGTACCAGCACTGCGCACAATAGGACTTCGAGGAAACGATAAAGTCCAGGGAAATAATGAGGGGAAAATGAACCGAAAGGAGAGAAGAAACAGTGAAATAATGTAGATTGGAGAACAGACTCATTGAAAGTTTTACGCTGATAGATATTGGACTGGTGAAGGTGATATGTGCAAGGATGATTTGAAAATTCGTTTCTCTGGGTTGCTTGCTATAAAGGAAACTGACTTCCTAGATTGTCATTGACATTTCGGAAATGTCATCTCAATTATGTACACTGTTGAACAAACCATAATTTCAATCGGAAATTCTTCGGAAATATACTGTTCTCAGCCAAATTACAGTAAAATACAGGCGACCGTAATTTTACCTTACTTTGCTGTAATATCACTTCTTTACGTCAATATATCCGTTTTTTTAAAACGGTAAAAATCCTGGAATAAATGTTTCCAGGCATCTATGCTTTTTGAAGCAATTTTCTAATACTGTACACTTAAAAAATCCTAATTCTTATTGGAAATTCTCCTGAAAATATACTGTTCTCAGCCGTATTTCAGTAAAATACAGGCGACCGTAATTTTTACCCTACTTTGCTATTGTCTTTCACGGGTTGGTGACCGTAATATCCCTCCTTAACGTCAATATATAGGTTTTTTTAAACGGTAAAAATCCTGGAATAAATGTTTCCAGGCATATATGGTGTTTTGAAGCAAATTTTGAATAGTGTACACTGTTAAAAACCGTAATCTTAATATGAAACTCTCCATAAATATACTGTTCTCAGCCATATTTCAGTAAAATACAGGCGACCCTAATTTAACCCTACTTTGATATTATCTTTTACGGGTTGGTGACCGCAATATTACTCCTTAACGTCAATATATCCGGTAAAAATCCTGGAATAGATATTGCCAGATATTCACCGTTTATTAGCAACAAATATTTAATAGGGTAGACTTTTGTGGCCATTATGAACTAAGTCCATGGAGTATATTACTGATTCGTCTAGATAAACAACATCTAGTTCCAATATGAAGAATAAATGATGTTACCAGTCCAGCAGCAAAAGTTGATATCTTATTTGTTGTTATGCATTTATCTAATAAAAAAAACCGGATATACAGTTGAAATTATTATTATTCATGAAGTTAAAAGATGAAAGCGTGCATATTCTTTGAATAGAAATGAAGATATCTAAGGATAGAATTCGGAATTGTTTATGTGCAACGAATGTATGCAAGTTGCTGATCCAATACAGTTAAAATGGCAATTATAAGTTTAGAGGCAAAAGATAAAAACAAAGACAAAAGTGGATTAAAATTTTTTATAAAATTTGCGGAGGATAAGAGGACAAACAGAATAAACAAGATTAAAATGATTGAAGAAATATAGAACATTTGAATACCTTGTTTGTTGAGAAACTGAATATGGTAAAGATATGTCTCATTACTTCATTCCCAGCAACCTACACTAGAGGAATATCATTACCTTCGCCAACGAAGTTGGAAGGAGGTTATGTCTTACCCCTTGTTAGTGTGTTTGTTTGTGTGTGTTTGTTTGTGAACAGCTTCCTGGCGAAAATTTTAATTGTAGAGTCATGAAACTTGCAGGGATGGCAAATACCACTCAATACCTCTTTACCATTAACCAATACTGCATAAAATCATGACCTCCGTCAACGAAGTTGGAAGGAGGTTATGTCTTACCCCTTGTTAGTGTGTTTGTTTGTGTGTGTGTCTGTTTGTGAACAGCTTCCTGGCGAAAATTTTAATCGTAGAG
>NC_090740.1:113204647-113217147 GCF_036898095.1 Palaemon carinicauda | reverse complement strand
GTGGAAGAATTTGAATTATATATATATATATATATATATATATATATATATATATATATATATATATATATTTATATATATATATATATATATATATATATATATATATATATATATATATATATATATATATATACAAACATAAGACAGAACAAAACTAAAATCAGGATAATAGTTTATATACGGAAGTTTTAAGTTAAACTACTATAAATAAAATATTGTTCCAAAATTTAGTATTTGAATTTTCATAAAAACATGAAAAATTTCTCTACATCAATATGTTGGACGGAAACCTTTTTTACATAACTATTTTGCATGTAGAAGTTTGAATTAAAAACAAACAACTGGAGCAGTTGGAAAACAGAGAACTGCATTTTATCAATGTAACAGTTATGTTATGGAAAATTATTCATATTTTTTTTTTTTTTTTTTTGAATGGTTGGGTGTTTTTCCATGAATATTCACACTAAGATTTAGAAATCTTTCCATAGAAAGCAAAAGGGATAGAGATTTTTTCCTAAGTCCGAAAGGGTAAGGATCTTTCATTGTGCTGCGTTCACCTTTAGGTGGTATAAGAGGTGGATGATGGAGACAGAAACGTTCATTTTTTTTTTTTTTAACTTTCTCTCTCCACAGTAGATGCGACCCGCAACGGTTGTCTAACAACTAGGTTCTCTTGCTTGAGGGCACACTCATGCACACTATTCTATATTGTTTCTCTTCATCTTGTTTTATTAAAGTATTCATAGCTTAAATAGGAGATGATTATTTTAATGCTGTTACTCTTCTTAAAACATTTTATTTTCCGTTCCTCACTGGGCTATTTTCCCTGTTGGGGCCACTGGACTTATAGCATTCTTTTTTTCAAACTAGGGTTGTAGCTTAGCAAGTAATAATAATAATAATAATAATAATAATAATAATAATAATAATAATAATTTGACACTTAGGTAATAAAGATGTAATCCCAATTTGAGGAACATACCCATCTGTTCTACTACACCCTCTCTAAGGTGCATTGCTGACAGCAATACGAGAGAGAGAGAGAGAGAGAGAGAGAGAGAGAGAGAGAGAGAGAGAGAGAGAGAGAGATGGGATGGACTCTCAAGAACACTAAAAGTAACGGTATTTGATGTTAATAGAGAAAAAAATCGATTCCAAATAGCAGCTCTTTAAATTTATCTCCTGCTCTTTGGAGAGAGAGAGAGAGAGAGAGAGAGAGAGAGAGAGAGAGAGAGAGAGAGAGAGAGAGAGAGAGATGATGAGTTGGACTCTGAAGAACATTAAAAGTTTCGGTATTTTATGTTAATGGAGAGAAGAAAATCGATTCCAAATAGCAGCTCTTTAAAACATAACTCCTACTCTTTAGGGAGAGAGAGAGAGAGAGAGAGAGAGAGAGAGAGAGAGAGAGAGAGAGCCTTACCTTATTGCCTTATTTTTTGTTTGGGTTCCCCCAGGTCCCTCAGTGTGAGGCACCTCGTATATCCACCAGAGAGTTGCTAATACATCTTCCAGTGTATTTTGCATCTTCCAGTCTTGGATGGTCTGGGATGCATCTTAGGTATTTATCGAGCTTATTTTTAAACGCATCTACGCTCACTCCTGATATGTTTCTTAGATGAGCTGGCAGCACATTAAATAGTCGCTGCATTATCGATGCTGGTGCGTTGTGGATTAATGTCCTGTGCGCCTTTCTCAGTTTACCTGGAATGCTTTTTGGCACTATTAATCTACCTCGGCTTGCTCTTTCTGATACTTTAAGCTCCATGATGTTTTCAGCAATTCCTTCTATTTGCTTCCATGCTTGTATTATCATGTAGCGTTCTCTTCTCCTTTCTAGACTGTATAGTTTTAAAAATTGCAGTCTTTCCCAGTAATCAAGGTCCTTAACTTCTTCTATTCTAGCAGTATAGGACCTTTGTACACTCTCTATTTGCGCAATATCCTTTTGGTAGTGTGGGTACCATATCACATTGCAGTACTCGAGTGTACTACGCACATAAGTTTTGTAAAGCATAATCATGTGTTCAGCTTTTCTTGTTTTAAAGTGTCTGAATAACATTCCCATTTTTGCTTTACATTTAGCCAACAGTGTTGCTATTTGGTCGTTGCATAACATATTCCTATTTAAAATTACACCAAGGTCTTTAATTGCTTCCTTGTTTGTGATTGTCTCATTATTAGGTCCCTTGTATGCATACACCATTCCTTCTCTGTTTCCATAATTTATTGATTCAAATTTATCGGAGTTAAATACCATCCTATTTATCTCCGCCCATTCATATATTTTGTTTAGATCTCTTTGTAGTGAGTTCCTATCTTCATCACAAGTAATTTCTCTACTTATTCTTGTGTCATCGGCGAAACTTCTCACTACGGAGTTTTCAACATCACAGTCTATGTCTGAGATCATAATAACAAATAGCAGTGCAGCTAATACCGTACCTTGGGGCACACCAGATATTACCTGGGCTTCATCTGATTTCTCGTCATTTGCAACCACTATCTGTTTTCTGTTTTGCAGGAATTCTTTTACCCATTTTCCTATCTTTCCCACAATATTATGCTTTCTCATTTTTTTCTCCAATATGTTATGGTCTACCTTGTCAAAGGCTTTTGCAAAATCTAGATAGATCACATCTGTGTCTTTTTCATATATCATATTATTGTATATGTTTTCATAGTGAGCTATCAGTTGGGTCTGTGTACTTTTTCCAGGTACGAAACCGTGTTGACCCATATTAAACAAATTATTTTTGACCAAATGGTTCATTATTTTCTTTTTTATTACCCTCTCATACACTTTCATAATATGTGATGTTAGACTAACAGGTCTATAATTGCTTGCCTCTAGTCTTGATCCACTTTTGAAGATAGGGGTTATATAAGCTAATTTATGTTTAACATATATCTCGCTCATATCTATACTCTGTCTTAGCAGTATTGCAAGTGGCTTCGCGATAGTGTTTGCAGTTTTTTTTAACAAAATCGCTGGAACTCCATCTGGTCCGGCTGCCGATCCATTTTTAATTTCGTTTATAGCCGTGACAATATCTGCTTCAGTAATATCTATATCCGTTAGATATTCAACATTTTCTTCTCTCATTTCTGTTTCATTATTCTCATTCGCAATTCTTGGCGTGAACTCACTCTTATATTTTTCTGCTAATATGTTGCATATTTCCTTATTTTCATTCGTTAGCCGTCCTTCAATTCTTAGAGGGCCTATTTCTATTCTCCTTTTATTCATCTTTTTTGCATAGGAGTAAAGTACTTTGGGGTTTCTTTTTATATTTTGAAGTGTCCTTTCTTCTAAGTCCCTTTTTTCATTTTCTTTCGACTGTATAATCTTTTGTTCTGCATTTTCTATCTTACATTTTATTTCCCTCATTTTCCACACATTTTTTTCTTTTGCAAGATTTTTCTTCCACTTTTTAATTTTCTGAAATAAGATCCTTCTGTCTCTTGGTATGCACGTCTTTTGTTTATTGTTTTTTTTCGGTACATATTTTTCAACAATTTTCTCCAGTATTTTGTACAGTATATCCGTATTTACCTGTATATTATCACTTATAAATACATTTTTCCATTCTTTATCCAGTTCTTCATTTATTTCTGACCATTTTATATTCTTACTGTAAAAGTTATATTTTCCATATCCTTCCCAAAGTTTTGTGTTTTTATTAATTCTGTGATCACTTGCTTTGGAATGAACTATCAATTCTATGACATTGTGGTCTGAAATTCCCGTGTTATACACTATTATTTCTTTAACATAATTTACCTCATTCACAAATACTAGATCTAGGACATTTTCCTTTCTTGTTGGAATGTGGTTTATTTGTTGCATATTATGTTCTAATAGCATATCTTGAAGCTTTTCAAATTGCCTCTTATCTTCTGCGCTACTATTACTATCTTTTTTATATGTATACATACAACCACTTTCTTCTATCCGTTCTTTCCAATCCACGAAAGGAAAGTTAAAATCTCCGGATAGGAGTATATTCCAGTCTTTATGGTTTCTACATATATCATCTATTTTTTCTATTATTATGTCAAACTCCTTAGTGTTTGGGGGTCTGTAAACTACAATATTCATTAGTTTTTCAAATTCAAATTCTACCGCAATCAATTCACATTCTGTGTTGCTGTATTTTTCACATATTTTTCCTTGATTTATGTCTCTTCCATATATTGCGGTTCCCCCTTGATTCCTATTTTTTCTGTCTGATCTATAAGTTTGGAAACCCTTTATCTGGTCATCGCTGCCAGTCTCTTGGGAATACCATGTTTCACTTATATTTATTATATCTATTTTTTCAATTTGGGTTAGTTCTTCTAAGAACTCTATTTTCCTTTTAGAGTTACTCGTGACTAAACCCTGTGCATTCATTACTATTATGGTTTGTGTTTCATCCCCATTATTTAATATTGGTAATAATATGGATTCTCCCATGCTTCCTTCCTGTTCTGATATGATGTTCTTTTCTTCATTTCCCGGAATTCTGCCATTAAAAAATCCAACTTTTCTATTATATTTGCTCTTTCGCCTTCATATTTATTTGTGTGTGTATACCTGCAACTGTCCCCATATCTGCACCAACCCCTGGCATTATAGATGCATTCTTTGTAGTTGGGTTCTACATGTGCCGGTTTAGGTTGAAAGGTTGGGGCTCTTGGTTCAAAGCGCGGTATATACACGGCCTGCTTTTTTGTTTCTTTTTTTGTTTCTTTTTTGCTTTCATTTTTCTTTTCAGTTTGCTGAGTTTTCTTACTTTCATTCATGGTTGCAGGATGCATATATCGACATTTTTTGTTGTAAATGCATCCTTTTCCTTCTTTTAGGTTTTTGCATATTTTTGGATGGAGATCTCTGCATTCGTCTCCATATCCGTCTAAATACGCACATTTACCATATATTTCATAATTATGGCATATCTTTGGATGCTTGTAGTAGCATCTTTCGCCAAATCTGCAATTCCCTCTTTTCAGCATATTGCAGACTATATCCTTCTTTTCTATTTTTTCTTGTTCTTGCTCTTCCCTAAAATTATGTAGGTCCGGGTAGAGTCTCTTGGGTCTATTATTTGTTTCCATCTGGTAATTTATTTCTTCATAAGTATGTTGTTGGATGGCATCATAGGTTATATCAATGATTTCTTCTGCATCCTTACACATATCCTGTTCATTGTTCTCTTCTTCTTCTTTTTCTTCTTCTTCTTCTTCTGTTTCTTCTTCTTCCTCTTCTTTATCTTCAACTATTTGCAGATTTAGTCTCGACTTAATTATATTTTCTATCCAGACTAAGCATGTTGAGCAGAATACCTTTGTGTCTTTATTTTTTATTTTTTGCTGTATTTCAGCACATGTGGGATGTGTTGGGACATGACAGGCATCACATTTTCTAATCAATTGTTGAGGATTATTAATGGAATACCATATCTTACATGTATTACACCATTTTGGCATTCTTTTTCCCATTGCATCAATCAGCATATTCACCATATTGGACTTCTTATTGTTCTTTGATGGAATGTGTTGATTGATGTAGACTTTCTTTATAAGTTTCTTTAACACTTGGATTTTCTTTGGAATTTCTTCTATTATTTTGCTGATGTTTTCCGCAGATTTGCTCCAGTTTATTGGATCATATTGTTTCAATATGTCTGCGAATATTCTTCCGTCACATTGGTTGACGTTACTAGTGACCTCTGTTATCAGACGGTCGAGCTCCTGTTTCGCCAACTCATGGAATTTATTTTTGCTGAGTCCAGCGATGTCTCTCCAAGCCTTGCCCGTGTTGTACATAGCCATCTTGATTAGATTTTTAGTAATTCACAAGATAACTATTCTATGCCGACGTTTTATCCCACTTCTCCGACCTCAAACTAATCACTGACTATTCACGAAAACTTGTAGCTATATTGCACTCGATAGCCTTTTGTTATCCGCGTTAAATCATGATATTTATAGGGCCGCAAAAGTTTAATCACTCACCGGCACACAGATACAAAACTGAGAGAGAGAGAGATGGGATGGACTCTCAAGAACATTAAAAGTAACGGCATTTGATGTTAATGGAGAGAAAATAATCGATTCCATATAACAGCTCTTTAAACTTAAGTCTTACTCTTTAGAGAGAGAGAGAGAGAGAGAGAGAGAGAGAGAGAGAGAGAGAGAGAGAGAGAGAAAGATGATGGGTTGGACTCTCAAGAGCATTGAAAGAGAGGTATTTGATGTTAATGGAGAGAAAAAAATAGATTCCAAATAGCAGCTCTTTAAACTTAACTCCTACTCCTTAGAAAGAAAGAGAGAGAGAGAGAGAGAGAGAGAGAGAGAGAGAGAGAGAGAGAGAGAGAGAGAGAGATGATGATGGGTTGGACTCTCAAGAACATTGAAAGTAACGGTATTTGATGTTAATAGAGAGAAAAAAAATCGATTCCAAATAGCAGCTCTTTAAACTCAACTCCTACTCTTTAGGGGGAGAGAGAGAGAGAGAGAGAGAGAGAGAGAGAGAGAGAGAGAGAGAGAGATGAGGGGTTGGACTGTCAAGAACATTAAAAGTAGCGGTATTTGATGTTAATGGAGAGAAAAAAATAGATCCCTAATAGCAGCTCTTTAAACCTAACTCCTACTCTTTAAGGAGAGAGAGAGAGAGAGAGAGAGAGAGAGAGAGATGATGGGTTGGACTGTCAAGAACATTAAAAGTAGCGGTATTTGATGTTAATGGAGAGAAAAAAATAGATCCCTAATAGCAGCTCTTTAAACCTAACTCCTACTCTTTAAGGAGAGAGAGAGAGAGAGAGAGAGAGAGAGAGAGAGAGAGAGAGAGAGACAGACAGACAGAGAGACAGAGAGTGCCTGTGTGCGCTCTCGTTTAGAGGTTATGGAAGAGGCAAACAGAACCGAAGAGGTCTCAATATCTCGTCTCTTTTTCTCTTTATGCATTCCCTTGGCAGGAAATTTATTTCCTCTTCTCTCCATGAGAGAGAAAGAGGTATTTACTTTCCTTCGCATCGGGCCAAAGGACGTATTGTTTGAAGCAACGATGCTGTTGGTTTACTATTTCAAGGTGGGGGAAGGGGGGGGGGGGGTAGGATGTGGATTTTTCAATATTACGAGTGTATCATTCATCCTGATATTCATGGTTTAATACATAGGTATACTTTATTAATGCATGTTATATACATATATATGTTTATATATGTATATATATATATATATATATATATATATATATATATATATATATATATATATATGTACATACAGTATATATATATATATATATATATATATATATATATATATATATATATACATACACAACCACATACACACACACACACACACACACACACACTCACACACTCATATATATACATACACATTCTACCATGATTTTCTACGCAACTTGATAAATATTCCAGCTTCACCGTTTCCTAAATCTTAGTATTATACTTTAGCGGCCAATCAGCAAATGTAAACACCCACGCTGATGCATATTTGCTGACTCATAGAAAATGGGAGTGCATCCATTTTGATAGTGAGTCAGACACTAGCTGCGAGACGGGTAGACTCGTTCCATCTCATTTCAAATCTGTCAAACAGCATCTTCTTAGGAAGCAGTGAGTTAATTACAAAATAATAATAATAATAATAATAATAATAATAATAATAATAATAACAATTAACGGTAAAAATAATAATGATAATAATAATATTAATATTAATAATATTAATATTAATTGCGATAACAATAACAATAACAATAACAATAACGGTATTAATAATAATAATAACAATAATAATAATAATAATAATAATAATAATGGTAATGTTAATGATAATAATAATAATAATAATAATAATAATAATAATAATAATAATAATAATAATCTTGAATATAACCATCAAAATTCTTGATGATTAACACGCTTTATAAACTACTAATCTTCCTTAAGAATGCAGAAATCACCCACCCAATCTCTCTCTCTCTCTCTCTCTCTCTCTCTCTCTCTCTCTCTCTCTCTCTCTCTCTCTCTCTCATCTATTAAAGATTATCCAAGAGGGTGTCATTAAGACTTTCCAATACGGAACTATCATATATATCCTGCTGTCTTGCACATCAATGTTGCAAGGCTTTCTAGTATGATATATGTATAGGGATGTTGATCAGCAGTCGTAAATATGCAAAAAAAAAAAAAAAAGTATCATTGTAGATATGACGTGACGTCACAATTAGGTCTATACAATGATTAAAGATACGAATATATACCTCCATATTAATCTAACCCAAGTTCACGTACGTAGGAGATATGATTAGAATTAATGAAATTATTATTACCATTAATATTATTGATAATATTAATATTGCTAAACTTATTGAAATACCAAAAAAACTATCATGAAATAGGATGTAAATTAACTACATGGAAGGTCGAAAAATATTATTATTATTATTATTATTATTATTATTATATATATATATATATATATATATATATATATATATATATATATGCGTGTGTCTGTATGTATATGTGTGTATTTCTATGTGTATATATTGGTATCTATGTATATGTTTGTGATTGTGCCTATATCAATTTTTTGATTTTCCTTATAATGAATATTTTGCATATATCAACATTTATTCTGACTTCTTTTTTTTAATTAATACTCTATATAACACAACAGATCAAAAGCATTAAGAAATCTCCAAGTAGTAATTAGACATTTTACTATAAAATCTTAACAAATGAAATATGTACTCGGTGCTCCAAAAGGGTATCTAATATAAAGACGCTGTGTATTTAACAAACAATATGGTAGAAATTTCTTCGAAAACATTGATTTCAAAAGGGTAAATCTGTTAGCAGGATTCGTTGAACTAACAGCAGCTTTACTGACATGCATACATTACTAAAGAAATGATGATAAGGTTCATTCTATAACTAATTTAAACTCCGTAACGCCCTTATTAACAAACACAAATTGGGAAGTGGATGACGTAACACAGTCAGGCGTTGGCGAAGACACGGGAATGTGACGACTTTCTTTTTCTTTACGCGATATTCTATGTTGATTACGATGATTATAAGAACATCTAATTACACCATAGTCATGCACCTTCCAGCATATATCTATTACTCCTTAAATGATTTGAATCTATAATGAATAATGATATTCTCCATTCCAAGAAATTCCATTTGGCATCGCTGTCTCTAACTCGTCCCACCAACCTTAACTATGCCGATGATTGTTATATTGGTCACTTGTACAAGGAAAGGTCTTATTATTCATGTGTTCTGCTGAAGAAAGGAAATACTAAACTCTTTCATAAGTAAACTCAGGTTCCTTCCGAAGGCATATTAAAAAATCACACAATTTTCTGATAAAAATATCCATTCCTAATAAGGAAACGATCGTTGAACAATTTGCCAAATACCAATTATCTAGCCTCAACCTTCCTAGCAAATTTTTGACACACGTGGTTGTCAAATAATTGACTATATTAGTTAGGACAAGGTGCCTCTGATGCCATCTATTGGCCGTAAAATAAAACTCGTTACATGTAAGGGAGGGAGTTTGAGGGGGGTCCGTGTTATTATGTCTTTCCGGACGTAATAATATTGTTATTCTGCGCATTTTCTACTAAAAATACATATTATATCATGAAACATATTAATTGCATTCTAGTTTCATAAAAATGTAATTGAAAATTAGATCAAATAACTGTGTAATTACTTGATTGTCTCACCGATTTCAGTACATGTGGCACTATCTGACGAGCCCCTGACCCCCAAATGTAATTGAACTAGCGATTGTTTGCTGAGGAATTACTTCTTTGACATTTCTTATGAAATTTTTAATTTCCTAGAAATTAAGTTATGGCCAGAAAACAAGGAACATCAAGCTCACGTGCGTTTGTTTTACAGCAATTTTGTGTGCAAATAGAAACATAAATTAAGTAATATGAATTTTAATGAGAGGATGATGGAGGTAATTAGCAATTTGGTACTCTAATGCTAAGGACATCTATTGGCCAGGAAAATAAACAAAACATAGAGCTCTTTAATCCTTGCATTCTGGAACCTTCCGTGACGTAATTCTTTTTTTTTTTAAATAGCTAAAAATATCCCACTTAATTGGGACTGAAAATAATTTACATCTGTCACACACATCTCTTCATATATATCAACCTATTACCCTTTTCCAATCGGATAGAATCATTCACATGAATTGTATATGGGATGTGTGCTGCCATCTCTTGACAAGAAGTAGAAACACTCGGATTCGATTCTAATTTGAATTTTCTGATTACTAAAACATACTATCGTTGTAATTTGTGTTTATTAATGCATCAAAAATTCACAATTCCAATAATACTATTTTTCTTCCGATTTTTAGGCTCTAACTTATGGTAATTATATGCAAAATACAGATACATATTACAGAATTATAGAGAGCAGATCCCAATATTCTGAATGCAAAGATTTGAAACTCAGACATATATTTGAAATCAACCAATTTAACAAAAAATATTCATGTATATATGCGTGTTTGTATATATATATATATATATATATATATATATATAGATATATATATAAATAAATTTTCTTAGCTAGTGAATCTATCGTCTTCTCTTATTTCCCTTGCTTCGTTTACAATCTCTCAAAATTCATCGTGCCATTATTTTATTCCATATATCAATGCACCTTTCTTATTATAAGTCTTGCCGAAGTCTATCTCTTTTATTTCTGTCTCTTTATGTTATTCCCATCCTTATTCTTTCCATAGTTCTCTGAATTCTAACAAGCTTATATCTTAAGGCTTTAGTAAGGCTCTAAGTTTTCTGATGCAGAAGTTAATACTGGTTGGACCATATGATTAAATGCCTTTATGTTTTTAGAGGTAGTGGACTTTTACATTTCATAATATATTTTTCTTTACCAACAGCCCTTCATCCAATGCTTATCCATCTTTTGATTTTGGTCTCATGTCCTGTGGAAACACTCCCTCTGTCCTAAGAACGTATAGTCATGTCCTTTACCCTTATCTGTGTCAATTTGTCATTATTATTATTATTATTATTATTATTATTATTATTATTATTATTATTATTATCCGAGATATAACCCTAGTTGGAAAATCTTCATGCTATAAACCTCTATTACAAAGAAATGTCATACAAATGCATTATTATTATTATTATTATTATTATTATTATTATTATTATTATTACTATTATTATTATTATTATTATTATCATTATTATTATTATTATTATTATATTTGTCTACAGCTGGAAAATCATGATGCTTTAAACCTGTAACAAACAAAAAAGTTGTCATACAAATGTTAGAAAATAATCCTTCATGACATGCATTTATAAATATTTAATAAAATACTGAATTGATTTAACTTCCCTGATAAAATGAATTAACCTCTCTCTCTCTCTCTCTCTCTCTCTCTCTCTCTCTCTCTCTCTCTCTCTCTCTCTCTCTCTCTCTGTATATATATATATATATATATATATATATATATATATATATATTATATATATATATTGAAACTATGATAGATTTTGAATACTGAGCTATTAGTCCCTAAGGCTGATTACGAATAGAAGCTATGAAAAAAAAAATTATTTTGACAATTTTAATTATTTTAATCATAATAATGATAATAATTTTGTTGATTAGGAATAAATTTACCAGATTTGCGTAACTGGATAAGGCTTTTGTGCAGAGAGAGAGAGAGAGAGAGAGAGAGAGAGAGAAAGAGAGAGAGAGAGAGAGGGAGAGAGAGAGAATTAAATATACATTAATTACACGAATAGATGGGAATAAATCAATGAGAGAGAGAGAGAGAGAGAGAGAGAGAGAGAGAGAGAGAGAGAGAGAGAGAGAGAGAGAGTGATTAAATATACACTGTTCACTCCAGTTCACTCCAGTTTGCGCATCATTCACGACTATTTCACGACTATTTTGTGCGTGCTAATGCGTGCCACAAACTTTAAACATTTCAAAGTTCTGGGCACGCATGGCATGCACTGGCACGCACTGGCACGTGAGTTCCAGCACTGTTCACGACATTTTCACGACTCGTTCACGCGAGTTCGCGCATCAATGCGTGCCAGTGCGTGCCACGAATGCGTGCAAGTGTCAGGTACCCTTTACTCATGAAACAGGACTGGTCTCTCTCTCTCTCTCTCTCTCTCTCTCTCTCTCTCTCTCTCTCTCTCTCTCTCTCTCTCTTCATGAATACTCTCCTTTATGAAGAGGACGATAAAATGAATGAATTTAAGGGCCGCATATATTCTCTTATTATATTCTCGGATTTATCTCAACTATCACATATCCTCTCTTTCTCACTTCCTCTCATTCTCTCTTCCTCTCTTTCTCTCCTCCTCTCTTTCTCTCTTTCTCTCTCATTTCCTCCCAAAAAGGAAGAGCCATAAATTGGTGTGTGTGTGGGGGGGGGGGGGGGGG
>NC_090740.1:113192147-113197147 GCF_036898095.1 Palaemon carinicauda | reverse complement strand
ATGTCATCGTCTATGTTAATAACTTTATGCAATATAATATTTACATATAAAGATTTAAAAGCTGCTTCTAGGAGAAGGACACTCCAAAATCAAACCATTGTTCTCTAGTCTTGGGTAGTGCCATAACCTCTGTACCATGGCCTTCCACTGTCTTGGGTTAAAATTCTCTTGCTTGAGGGTACACTCGGGCACACTTCTATCTAGTTTCCCTTCCTCTTGTTTTGTTAAAGTTTTCATAGTTTTTATAGGAAATATTTATTTTAATGTTGTTACTATACTTAAAATATTTTATTTTTCTTTATTTCCTTTCCTCACTGGGCTATTTTCACTGTTGGGGCTCCTGGGCTTATAGCATCCTGCTTTTCCAACTAGGGTTGTAGCTTAGCATTTAATAATAATAATAATAATAATAATAATAATAATCATGAATGGCAAAAGCAAGGGACAGTAACATTTCCCTTGTAAGCAGGACAATGCCCTAGAGACTGACCATATATGATCAGCACCCAAGCCCAATCTCCACCCAAGCTAGGACCAGGGAGGACCAGGCAATGGAAACTGATGAATCAGCAGATAGACCTATAGGCTCCCCCAAACCCCCCATATTTAGTTCACAAGGATGATAAGGATGTAGAGACTAAAGAAACTAACGAGTCTGAGCGGGACTTGAAACCCCGTCCTGGCGATGACCAAGCAGTGACGTTACCAATCAGGTCACCATAATTAATTATTAATTAATAATTAATCATTCAAAACATCATATATACTTTGTCTTACCAAACATACATTGGAATTGAATAATAAATTCATGTTTAATGTTTCCAGAATTCACACATTAAATGTTACTTTGTATGAACTAATTATTTAATGTTAATTGGCAGAAATCATTTGGTTCCTTTAATGCTCTTACCATCCTCATGATCTCAATTACTTTATGATGTCGTAAAAACATTAATCTGCTCAAAGTAATTGACCCTTTTCTCCTTGATGAGCTGTTTACCATACCTAAAGAGTCTCTTCTGCCCTTACCAAGAGGTAAGTACCCACTGATCAATTACATCCAAGTAGTTAACCTCCTGAGTGAAGAAATTCTTTTTGTTATCTGGGATATTAGGGGGGGGGGGAGCAAGCCAGCCTTAACTTGGTGCCGGTCCCAAGCCCGGGTAAATGGGGAGGGTTGGCGGCAGGAAAGGCATCCGGCCATGAAAAATTTGCCAAAACAACTATGGTCATTGAGTATAATCAGAATGAAATTTATGCTAGGGCGTTCCCTGCAGGTGGTATGGTCATGCCAGGAGAAGAGATGAACAGTATATTGGGGAGGAGAGTGATGGAAATGGAGGTACAGGGAACGAGAAGGAGAGGGAGACCAAAGCGAAGGTGGATGGACTGTATCAAGGATGACCTTAAATCAAAGGGATTAACCGGTGATGAGGGTGTGGGACAGAGGTAGAATGGAGAAAGCGGACCAGAAACATCGACCCCACATAGAAGTGGGAAAAGATGCAGACAAAGAAGAAGACTTGGACCATTTCTGGGGCCTTATCTATCTCTGTTCGGATGATTATTCTTATATCAGGAACAATTTTTCTATTTCTCCTTCCTCATCGAGATCTATTATGGGGATATTTTCTTCGATTAAGGTGACAAATTTAGATCATTTATCCACCCAATTCGTCCCGTTGCTCACAGTGTATATTCTCTCTCTCTCTCTCTCCTCTCTCTCTCTCCTCTCTCTCTCTCTCTCTCTCTCTCTCTCTCTCTCTCTCACACACACACACAACTAACATGGCATGGGAACAATTCTGAATAGGATTTAAGACATCAATTACTTCTCCAAGTGAAGCCTCTGAACACCCCACGTGGATCAGGATATCGACTTTCCTTTCATTGAAGATGAAGAACTTTGAGGATTTCTTCCCTCTTCCGTTCGAATAGAAACTTGTAACAATTCTTCTCCTATGAGTGTCCCATGTCAACGGATAATGAGACATCGGAACTATGGTTTATTTTCACTTTATCACTAAAGGTTCGTTAATACACTGTGTACAGCCGATACTCTCAAGTGAGTACCTTTTCTACTGATCACTCGAATGGTACTGACTAACCCTCTGCAAACAAGACGCAATGTTGCTCCATCAACATGCTGAATTGTTAGGTTTTGTGGAATTCTCCTTTGTGATGGAAATATACTGTCAAACGCTTCACCTTGTGATTCTAGGGACACGTCACATATAGCAGAGTTCAGTGATCGCGCCCTCCAATTTATGACACTCATAGTAATCTTAAAAAAGTTCATTGAACTCGCTATATAAAACACATATTTTGCATATAAGGATTAGGACATGAGTTGGTATAATTTATCTTTGATGGCGGTAAGAGGAGAGAGTCGTGCATTAAGCCTCCGTGTTCTTGTTTCATTCATTCTATTTATGCATTCTTCAAATTGCAAAACAGCCATTCTTGATATACGACAATGGTTATGGTGGCCGATGTGGTAACGTCCCTGACTGGTGAACGTCAGACTGGGGATCAATTCCAGCTCTAACTCGTTAGTTTCTTTGGTCGCTGCAACCACAGCACCCTTGTGAGTTAAGGATGGGGTGTTTGGGGGACCCTATAGGTCTATCTGCTGAGTCATCAGTAGCCATTGCCTGGCCCTCCTTTGTCTTAGCTAGTAATTGATGTCTTAAATCCTATTCAAAATTGTTCCCGTTCCTTGTTAGTTGTGTGTAAAAGAGAGAGAGAGAGAGAGAGAGAGAGAGAGAGAGAGAGAGAGAGAGAGAGAGAGAGAGAGAGAGAGAGAGAACGCTAATCAATCCATTTATACACAATGGGAGGGAGAAGGTGAAAATATAATCTGAGATACTACTGCTATAAGAGGGATGCTGAAGAACTTTTTGTCATAAGTATCATTCATGCCTTTGATACTCAATGCTTATAGATGACGAAACTCCCCTCCGATATTATTCGCATTACACGTGCTAAGTTTTGAAAGGCAATTCTATTCAGATACCAAAGTATATTTTCATTCATTCTTGGTTATGGACAGCTAGCTGATAAAACTATCATTGACTATTGCTTAGAAGAATGTTGCGAAGAATTTTGATATATTAAATCATAATAAAGTATCTATGCATACGTGACGAATGTAAATCAATAGAGATTAACTTAAAGTAAGCAGGGTTGAAAAATGGCTTTTATAAAATAACAAACAAAGTGATAAATCACAAAACAGGAAAAAATAACAAAGATATGGGCTCCTTTAAAATTAAGCTAAATTTGTTATAAACGCTATCGGGATTCATTATATAGGATTAATTTTTGTTATTGATGTTAGGGGAAGTATTGAATAGAATTTAGCAATCCCAGATGACGTCACTAACCACACAGGTGTAAAATAGAAAACAAGAAAATAGGCAAATGTAAAGATAAAACGATTATTTGTTTCATTTCCAATAACAATTTTTATTTAGTAAATAAACAGTTAAAAAGAACGTTACAGAAAAAAAAAGTAAAGAAACATTAAAACCAAAAGATTCTATATATAAATCTATGAAAGAAATACATTCATGCAAAATAATCTAACTGGAAATAACATCGGGAAGAATATGTTTTGATGTATATATGGGTAAAATGTTAAAAAAAACTGATTTCAATATCGATTAGTTTATAAATAAATAAATATATATATATACATATATATATATATATATATATATATATATATATATATATATATATATATATATATATATATATATATATATATATATATATATATATATACAGTATATATATAAATTATATATATGCATACCCATATATAAATATGTATATATATATATATATATATATATATATATATATATATATATATATATATATATATATTTATACATATTCATATATACATATATATATATATATATATATATATATATATATATATATATATATATATATAAATATATTGCCATTTACACATGCCAATTACTCAGAAAGCTCTTAAGGAGAGGAGAGAGAGGAGAGAGAGAGAGAGAGAGAGAGAGAGAGGAGAGAGAGAGAGAGAGAGAGAGAGAGAGAGAGAGAGAAAAAAAAAATGTTTAGTCAGAAAAGCCATTCTAAATTCAATTTTTTTCCAGAAATTCTCGAAGTAGTACAACCTAGAAAAAAACAAAGGTAACTAAAAAAAAAAAATATTCAAAACAATTCTTCCAGTAACTTTTTATCCATAAAAGAAAACACTTGAAATCAACGGTTGAACTTTTTTTCCCTGAAAAATTCTGTTATCATCCTTTGTTCCAGAGAATTAAAGGAAAGGAGTAAATAAGGTGAAGGAAATAGAACAGATGAAAAAAACTAGAGTGGATTGTTTTGTTAGAGACGGGCTTTTTTATTGGAACTGAAAAGAACCATTAGATTAAAACTAATATAATCTCTCAATGGAGAAGTTTATTTTCTACCTATGAGTTAGTTTGAGAAGCTTGTCTTGTATGAAGAGTAAGGTAGAGAAATTGTCCTTTTGATATATTATAAATTACACTCTGTATACACACATATATTTATTAACAGTATATATATATAATATATATATATATATATATATATATATATATATATATATATATATATATACATATATCTTCTTTGTGTGTATTTTTTTCCCACTGTAGGGTCGATGTTTTTTTGCCAGGGTTCTCCATCTACCTCTGTCCCACACTTCATTACAGGTTAATCCCTTTGATCAAAGGTCATCCTTGATACAGTCCATCCACCTTCGCTTTGGTCTCCCCTCTCCTTCTCGCTTCCCTGTACCTCCATTCCCATCACTCTACTACCAATATACTGTTCATCTCTTCTCTCATGACATGACCATACCACCTCAGTCTACTTTAATATATGTATATATATATATATTATATATATATATATATTATATATATATATATATATATATACAGTATATGATAATATAAGTGCCTATCTGAATCGATATA
>NC_090740.1:113178975-113186475 GCF_036898095.1 Palaemon carinicauda | reverse complement strand
TGCTGTGTCTATAAAAGCAGTTAACTATAGTCAACTTTTTTTAACAAGGCAGATTTGCACCGACTCGCAGCGGTGCCCTTTCAGTTCGGAAAAGTTTCCTGATCACTAATTGCTTGGGAAAGATAATTCTAACCAATCAGCGATCAAGAAACTTTTCCGAGCTAAAAGGGTACCCCTGCGAGAGTCGGTGCAAATGCGCCTCATTAAAAGAAATTGACTGTAGTAATGTTCTCTTTCAAGGTCCACGTTTAAATCCTAACGGGCAAGATATTTACATAGTTTCCCCTCTTATCTAATGCCTTATAACTAATAATAATAATAATAATAATAATAATAATAATAATAATAATAATAATAATAATAATAATACCTCTACTACTACTACTACTACTACTACTACTACTAATAATAATAATAATAATAATAATAATAATAATAATAATAATAATAATAATAATAATAATAATACCTCTACTACTACTACTACTACTACTACTACTACTACTACTACTACTACTACTAATAATAATAATAATAATAATAATAATAATAATAAGATGGTTCCCCGGGCTTTGTAATATTGCTAAAGTGTTCCACATAAACAAGTATGTTTGCAATTTTGCACAATTCTATATATCTAATTTCCCAAACAGTTCACCATTTGTTCCTGGATAGTGTTTTAGACCTAGAGGATCATTCTTTTACAACTGAAATATAATGTTAAGAAAGACGTAATTTTAATCAGAAATTCTCAGTAAATATATATATATATATATATATATATATATATATATATATATATATATATATATATATATATATATATATATATATATATATATATATATATATATATATATATATATTGTTCCCAGTCATATTTCAGTAAAATGCAGGCGATCGTAATTAAAAAATAAATAAATAAATAAATAAATTATTTTAATAAAAAAAAAATATGTTGTTTTCAGCCCTATTTCAGTAAAATACAGGCAACCGTAATTTTCACCCTACTTTGTTATTATATTCTACGGGTTGGTGACCGTATTATCACTCCTTTACGTCAATATACCCGTTTTTAAAACGGTAAATGCCTGGCAACCTTTATTCCAAGATTTTTACCGTTTTTATGACAAATTTTTAATTGTATTTCCTCAGTGTTGCGTGAAAATAGTATCAGTTTACCCTATAAGAATGAAACATACCAATATATCACTTGTTATTCCAAGAAAAGGAAGAGTTTTTATCCTGAAATTTAGTGATTTTAATATCATTATAATTATTATTATCATTAATTGCTAAGCTACAACCCTAGTTGGGAAAGCAAGATGCTATAAGCCCACGGGCCCCAACAGGGAAAATAGCCCAGTAAGGAAAGGAAACAAGGAAAACTTGTTTGGTAGACTATTGCCCAATTAAACTACCATTCGTCTACAAAACGCGAATCAAAATCTAAGAGATAAACGAATAATATAAAGAAGTCTCAGATAAGGAAATATTATCCCTGTGATGATCACCAGTTGTGATTTTTTTTTTTAAATATGTAATTACACATACTTCTGAGTAACAAAAAAAATATATATTTGTTTCCAAAATTTTTCCAATTATCATAATCTCCTTTTATCCCTTTTTCAATATCATACAAGAATAAAATCTAGGAGATTATATAATTATAATTTTAGATAATTATTTATGTCGCTAATGATTACTTGATATATATCACTTCCGAATTGATATTCACTGTAGCGTTATATGTAAACCAGCCAGCCAGGATAATGACATCCGATGTATGTGTGTGTGTGAGAGAGAGAGAGAGAGAGAGAGAGAGAGAGAGAGAGAGAGAGAGAGAGAGAGAGAGAGAGAGAGGTATCATACAACAAATGTGTATTTTACTTCAAAGATATTCGTAACTCTATAGGCCCCGGCCCCCTCAAAAAAAAAAAAAAAAAATATATATATATATATATATATATATATATATATATATATATATATATATATATATATATAAATATATATATATATATATATATATATATATATATATATATATATATATATATATATATATATATATATATATATATATATATATATATATATAGTTCACAGCCTTACAGCTATTCTAACTGAATTATCGTGTATTAATGTTATTGAAAATATTAATCTTAAGCGTTGAAACACACTATTAATTTCTATAATATCTTTTGTGGCTCTGATAATAGCTGCCGTTTAAAAAACCTATTGGTTCAGAAATATGATTAAAAGGTTATATTATCTGAATTCTTAAAATGTATACACGTACCTCCTACACTTGGAAATTTACCGTAAAAAAATTGTAAAAATCTTGGTATAAATGTTGGCAGGAATTTGCCGTAAATGAGTGCTATTGCGACCACGAATCCCTAAAATATAATAACAAAGTAGGGTAAAATTACGGTTGCCTGTATTTTACTGAAATACGGCTGAGAATAGTATATTTTTGCGGAGAATGTCCGATAAAAATTGCGTGTTTTTTTTTTTTTTTACATAGTAGGTATTAATAACTTTTAATCAAGAAATTTTGTTCGAATATTTCCTTTACATAACCTTCGGCAATCCCTTGGACAGTTGATATCTATATTTAACGTTAAAAACAGGTGATATCTTTATCTTTAACCCCAACAAATCAAAGCATATCTATCTTGAATATATATATATATATATATATATATATATATATATATATATATATATATATATATATATATATATATCGTCATTATCCTCAAATAAGAGAACCTTATTAAATCAAATGATATCTAATTTACTCCTAATTTACTGAATTGAATAAATGATATCCTGATATTAATACCATCAGTATTACATGATTCAGCAGGACTATCACCACCAAATCAATTGAATTAGACCCACAGAGGGAGAATTAGAATTGCGCAATGAGCCAATTCGTTTAACAAATAGAGAGATATATTGTCCTACATTTACTAGACCTAGCAGAAGGTATTAGAGATAGGGAACGAGAAGCAAAGGGAGACCAAAGCGAAGGTGGATGGACTGTATCAAGGATGCCCTTTGATCAAAGGGATTATTATTATATTTATTATTATTACTTGCTAAGCTACAACCCTAGTAGGAAAAGCAGGATGCTATAAACCCAGGGGCTCCAACAGGGAAAATGGCTCAGTGAAGAAAGGGAACAAGGAAAAATAAAATATTTTAAGAACAGTAACAACATTTAAATAAATATCACTTTATAAACTATAAAAACTTTAACAAAACAAGAGGGAGAGAAATAATATATAATATAGAACAGTGTGCCCAAGTGTACCCTTAACCAAGAGAACTCTAACCCAGGACAGTTGAAGACTTTGGTACAGAGGCTATGGCACTACCCAAGATAAGAGAACAAAGGTTTGATTTTGGAGTGTCCTCCTAGAAGAGCTGCTTACCATAGCTAAAGAGTCTCTTCTACCCTTACAAAGAGGAAAGTGGCCACTGAACAATTGCAGTGTGGGACAGAGGTAGATGGAGAAAGCCGACCAGAAACATCGACCCTACATAGAAGAAGAAGAAGAAGAAGAAGGGGTATATGTCAAATAGGATATCTATTAGGTAATCATCGTGCACACGTGAATTAATGAGGTTTGATGAACACTTTGGCAATCCGTTGATATAGAGATATTAATTGTGTAAATTGCATTATTATGACAAATTACGTAATGTCCCTTTCTCAATGAAGCTTGATAAACCATTTTGCAATCAGTAGTTTTAGAGATATTAATTGTGTAAATTGCATTATCATGACAAGTTATTTAATCTCCCTTTCTCAATAAAGCTTGATAACCTATTTGGCAATTAGCCTAGTTATTTTGGAGATATAAGTTGTGTAAATTGCATTATTATTTGATGAATTATTTAATATCCCATTCATAATGGAGTATGAAGTTAAGTTTAATTAACCGTTTGGCAGTCAGTTGTTTTAGATATATTAATTGCGTTTATTGCATTATTATATGATTAATTATTTAATCTACCATTTTTAATGGAGTTTGAAGTTAAGTTTGATAAGCGGTATGGAAATCAGTTGTTTTAGGTATATTAATGATGTAAATTGCAATATTATATGATAAATTAATTAATCTCCCTTTCTCAATGGAGTTTGAAGATAAGTTTGATAAACCATTTGGTGATAATTTTTTAGAGATATTAACTGGGTATAATATATTATTTTATGATATATTATTTAATCTCCCATCAATATTTCCAGTGTTTCGCTACGTTGTCAGGATTTTTGAACAGCAACATATTCTTTGTAACCTTTTTTTGTTTTTCTTTGATATATTCCTCGTCGTTAAACTTGAATGTTAGCAAGAAATCTTTGCAAAGAATATATATGTATGTATGTATGTATGTATGTATGTATATATATATATATATATATATATATATATATATATATATATATATATATATATATTATTAAAATATATGTACATATATATATATATATATATATATATATATATATATATATATATATATACATATATATATATATATATATATATATATATATATATATATATATATATATATAAATTATTAAAATATATGTACATATATATCTATCTATATATATATATATATATATATATATATATATATATATATATATATATATATATATTCCTCGTTGTTAAACTTGAATGTTAGCAAGAAATCTTTGCAAAGAATATATATGTATATATATATATATATATATATATATATATATATATATATATATATATATATATATATATATATATTATTATTATTATTATTATTATTATTAAATGCTAAGCTACAACCCTAGTTGGAAAAGCAGGATGCTATAAGCCCAGGGGCCCCAACAGGGAAAATAGCTCAGTGAGGAAAGGAAACAAGGAAAAATAAAATATTTTAAGAATAGTAACAACATTAAAATAAATATTTCCTATATAAACGATAAAAACTTCAACAAAACAAGAGAAAGAGAAACTAGATAGAACAGTGTGCCTGAGTGTACCCTCAAGCAAGAGAACTCTAACCCAAGACAGTGGAAGGCCATGGTACAGAGGCTATAGCACTACCCAAGACTAGAGAACAATGGTTTGATTTTGGAGTGTCCTTCTCCTAGAAGAGCTGCTTACCATAGCTAAAGAGTCTCTTCTACCCTTACCAAGGGGAAAGTAGCCACTGAACAATTACATTGCCGTAGTTAACCCCTTGGGTGAAGAAGAATTGTTTAGTAATCTCAGTGTTGTCAGGTGTATGAGGACAGAGGAGAATCTGTAAAGAATAGGCCAGACTATTCGGTGTCTGTGTAGGCAAAGGGAAAGAACCGTAACCAGAGAGAAGGATCCAATATGGTACTGTCTGGCCAGTCAAAGGACCCCCTAACTCTCTAGCGGTAGTATCTCAACGGGCGGCTGGTGCCCTGGCCAACCTACTACCTATATGTGTGTATATATTAACATATATGTACATATATATCTATATGTATATATATATATATATATATATATATATATATATATATATATATATATATATATATATATATATATATATATATATATACTGTATATATATATATATATATATATATATATATATATATATATATATATATATATATATATATATATGTATTAAAATATATGTACACATATATCTATATGTATATATATATATATATATATATATATATATATATATATATATATATATATATATATATATATATATATATGTATATATATATATTAGCATACAAACTCTAAAACAATTTACACTATAAGATACTTATATAGGTTAACAAATTTATAAATCTCTCACTTGTACAATCTTAAAATATAGACGGAATAAGTAAAAATAGTAATAACAACAAAGGATAATAGATTTAACAGGAAAATAATATATATACAGAATTAAGTTGTCGCATTTGGCATGAAAATATTATCACATCTGAGATACCTGTCCGAATGAGAAACTGAACCAACGTTATGAATCAACTAAGGGAATTCCATGAACTTAACCGCGAATTATTGATCGTCTTATGTTACGGTATGAATTCATTTTAACAATGGATAGGTATGCCAGAGCATAATGGGGATACACCTTTATACTTAAAGGTGTTTCAGGTATCTGCGTCGCTACTGCGTTGGTATTGGAGGTAAGGATACAAGAGGAACACTAATATTCGAGGCTGCTGCCTCTTTGTCCTTTCGCCCTAGCTCCTATGTGTGTATGTTTTGTGTGTCATTTACTTTATATTTCAACATACAAAAAGAGTGAATATGATATTACATATGAAAGTATAGGTTATATGATAGCACTATCAAACTCATATAGTGTGAAATAATGATAATTTAGAAAACGTATTTATTTACTTTTGTGAGATTACTGGAAAGAGGAACACCAACGTTCAAGGCCGCTGCCTCTAAGTCCTTTAGCTCTACTCCTGTGTATGTATGTTTTGTGTGTGTCATTTACTGTATATTCCAAACATACTGAGTAAATATGATATTAAAATGTGAAAGTATAGAGTATTAGGTAGCACCATGCATTGTGAAATAATGATAATTTAGAAAAAGTATATGACTTTTTTTTGAGGCTACAGGAAAATATCGGCTACTTTGGCTGTTACAGTTTTTTTTTTTTTTTTTTTTTTTCTTACTGCATGTTCCCACATACCAAGTAAATATGATACTATGTAGTTGAATCAGTAGAACTTCAAAAGTTCAAAATTAGAGCGAATGATTTTATGTTGACCAGGCTGACATGAGTCTTTTTATAGTTTGTATTATGACATATTTGTTTTTTGACGTTGTTAATAGTTTATATAGGACATATCTGTTTTGACGCTGTTACTGTTTTTAGAATGATATATTGTTAATTTATTCTCATCATTTATTCATTTCCTTATTTCCTTTCCTCACTGGGCGATGCTTCCCTATTGGAGCCCTTGGGCTTATAGCATCTTGCTTTTCCAACTGGGGTTTTAGCTTGGCTAATAATAATGATAATAATAATAATAATAATAATAATAATAATGATAATAATAATAATAAATATAAAAGTATAGATTATTTGATAGCACTGTAAAACCCATGTAGTGTGATATAATGATAAGTTAGAAAACGCATATGATTATTTTCTTTTGAGGCTACCGGAAAATATCGGCTACTCTGACCGTATAACAGTGTTATGGTTTTTTTTTTTTTTTTTTTTTTTTTTTTTTTTTTTTTTTTACTGTATATTCCCACATACCAAGTAAATATGATACTAAATGTAAAGTTTCCTACTAGCTGGTTGATTGGACAAAATAACTCAAACCAATCAGCTAGTAGGAAACTTTTCCGAGTTAAAACGGCACCCCTGAGAGTGCGTGCAAATTCGCCTCATTAAAAAATAATTGAGTATAGACCACCTCAACTTCCGCCATCTCATTTCCCAGTTTTATTTCAATCTTCCTTCCAG
>NC_090740.1:113171475-113173975 GCF_036898095.1 Palaemon carinicauda | reverse complement strand
ATAGAGTACCATAGAAGGACCATAAACAAATGCATATTGAAGAACATGTCTGAGGCCTTTGTTCTGCAGTGGATTAGGGCCGGCTGAATATATATATATATATATATATATATATATATATATATATATATATATATATATATATATATATATATATATATATATATATATATATATATATATATATATATATATATATATACATATATATATATATACATAAACATATAAATATATATATATATATATATATATATATATATATATATATATATATATATATATATATAAATATATATATATATATATATATATATATATATATATTTATATATATATATATATATATATATATATATATATATATATATATATATATATATATATATATGTTTATATATAAATATATAAATATATATATATATATATATATATATATATATATATATATATATGTATATATATATATATATATATATATATATATATATATATATATATATATATATATATATATATAGATGGATAGATACATACATACATACATATTTCAGATAATGTTCTTGCCCACCCAATTCTATTACTCACTGATTATACGTCGTCCTAAATATGAGAAATAAGATTTTTTTTCTATTATTCTACTAGCCATGGTAATTCAGGTAAAAAAGAATTTAGATGTCTTCTACAAGTATAAAATTGCGTACTTCTACATGTACGTCTGGAAGGAAATCTTTAACTCTCTTAACATTGATTAAATTCCATATAATTACACCACATTACCTTCCTCTATAACCATAATTTTCCCGGAACATGCCTTGTGACTCTACGCTAATTGGGCTACCTACTACACGAAGAGGGTAGTCATGAAATCCTCACATAACAAACAAAGTCACATTGAAAAAAAAATAACGAATGCAATAAAAAAAAAAACTCATGGCACTCCTGCGATTATATTTTTTTTCTTCAGACATGCTAACCCAAGTGTGAGCTCGTGCAGTAATCCATTATAATAAAGGCAGCTGTTTGCTTGTGAATATCCGCTATAGGAATAAGAGGTAATTTTGTGTTATGGGGAAGTTTGAAGGGCCTGAAGGCACACTGTTCTATCTTATTTCTTTTTTTGAAGTTTTTACAGTTTATGCATGAATTCATACTATTGTTACTGTTTTATCAAATTGTTAATTACTTTTGTAGTTTATTTGTTTCCTCATTGCCTTTCCTTACTGGGCTATTTTTCCCTATTGTTCCCTTGGGCTTATAGCATCTTCCTTTCCCAACTAGGGTTATAACTGGAAAGACCATAAAGAGACAGGAGTGGAAGGACATGTTTGAGTGTGTGTGAGTGTGTGTGTGTGTTTATCCGTGTGTGTGAGTGTTTATAAAGCCTCCTTATCTATTGGTTATCTTTTGGTTCCCCAGTCGTTGACATGATAATTATTCATTGATGAACTATTGATGATGTTATACAGAGTTAAGCTCTGCAAATTCTCTCAACTGGGGTAGGTAAACTGGAAGCAGCATGTAAGTTTTTCTATTGCACAAGAAAAGTAGGTTGCTGTATGTCTTATTTCAAGTAATAGAAATCCAGGCGCATGGACTAAAGATAAAGGGCTCTTACATTCTTCCTTTTTTTTTTTTTTTTTTTTTTTTTTTTCTGACAACAGATTTCAATGAAAATATCAGTTTGAATTATTTATAGTACTTAAACCCCCTTCCCTGTTCAATTGATTCTTTCTGTTGGCATCCTTTTTTTCTGGATTCTTTTATTTTATTTGTTTTATTTATTTTTGTTTTTACAACAGATTTCAATGAAAATATCAGTTTAAATTATTTATAGTACTCAAATCCCCTTCCCTGTTTAATCGATTCTTTCTGTTGGCATCCTTTTTTTTTCTGGATTCTTTTATTTTCTTTGTTTTTATTTATTTTTACAAGAGATTTCCATGAAAATTTCAGTCTAGATTATTTCTTGTACTCAAATCCCCTTCCCTGTTAAATTGATTCTCTCTGTTGGCAAAGGCCAAATATTTCTTTAATATATCCCTCTTACTTATGTCGTTTTCATTTTTAATATAAACAGATTTTGACAGTTCATATCAATCTATATTTACACATTATACCTTTATTCAATTCTCTCTTCCCTTTCATCTTTTTTTCTCTTTTATTAAGTATTGCTATATTATGTCTGTAATAATTATATTTAATGAAGATTATGCATTTCTGAAATCACTGCAGAATATTTTATACAGTATACTTTCACAGTCTTTTACTTAAAAACTAGTTTCCTGCATCGCTGAACTCTTTCACGCTTGGCACAGCACAGTACAGACTTGCTTGTTAAAAAAGAAAAAAAAAATATATATATATATACATAAATTTTCCGTTTGTTAACGGAAAAAATGCAATTTTTTTTTTAAAGGATATGCAGTGATTAACTTTAACAAGCTATCTGACTGAAAAAAAAATATAATTCTAGTTATTAATGATTGCATCATCATCA
>NC_090740.1:113166475-113168975 GCF_036898095.1 Palaemon carinicauda | reverse complement strand
TTGTGATATGATTCAAATCCACATTCTAGTAATGTGTTTGTATAGGTTTGAATATGTTTAAATATGGCTCTAGGTTTTCTGGTTATTGTGATATGATTCAAATCCACATTCTAGAAATGTGTTTGTATAGGTTTGAATATGTTTAAATATGGCTCTAATTTTGCTAGTTATTGTGATATAATTCAAATCCACATCCTAGAAATGTGTTTGTATATCTTTAGAGTTGTTTAAATATGGCTCTAGTTTTGCTAGGTATTGTGATATAATTCAAATCCACATTCTAGAAAGGTGTTTGTATATCTTTAAAGTTGTTTGAATATGGCTCTAGGTTTGCTGGTTATTGTGATATAATTCAAATCCACATTCTAGAAATGTGTTTTTATATCTTTAAATGTTTTCAAGTATCGCTCTATGACACAAATTGACATGTGTAATAATTCCATTTTATTCTTTATAGGTTATAAATGATCATGAAATTGTTAAGCTAAAAAATATTTGTCTGGCAAACATTTAGAGGAGAGAATTATTACTTCAAAGTCAAAATATGTTTTGTAAAATGTGTGAAGATTACGAGTAAATATAATGCATTAAACATATGTTCAGGATTCTAAGGAAAAAAACATGAAAACTTAGTTTCACAATACCTCAAAATCTAGGTTACAAAACTTTGTTATCACTCTAGTGAGTAAACATAATTCTAAAATAAACAAACACAGTTTATGAAGTCTATTTGAATCTATAACTATCTTTTTCATGAGCAAGTATAGATTTATATAAAATTCAGTTCTTGACAAAATTATAAAAGTATATTTTGTATATATTTTTTTTCATCTTTTTTCCTGTAAGAAAAGATATGCTTACAATGATGATTTAAGAAATAACTTTTTACTCCATATTCAGAATAAAAGATTTTGCCAACGAACAGAATAAAAGATGTTGCCAATGAACAGAATAAAAGATTTTGCCAACGAACAGAATAAAAGATGTTGTCAACGCACAGAATAAAAGATGTTGTCAACGAACAGAATAAAAGATGTTGTCAACGCACAGAAGAAAAGATGTTGCCAACGCACAGAATAAAAGATGTTGTCAACGCACAGAATAAAAGATGTTGCCAACGCACAGAATAAAAGATGTTGCCAACGTACAGAATAAAAGATGTTGCCAACGCACAGAATAAAAGATGTTGTCAACGCACAAAATAAAAGATGAGATGTTGCCAACGAACAGAATAAAAGATGTTGTCAACGCACAGAATAAAAGATGTGGCCAACGCACAGAATAAAAGATGTTGCCAACGTACAGAATAAAAGATGTTGTCAACGAACAGAATAAAAGATGTTGCCAACGCACAGAATAAAAGATGTTGCCAACGCACAGAATAAAAGATGTGGTCAACGCACAGAATAAAAGATGTGGCCAACGCACAGAATAAAAGATGTTGTCAACGCACAGAATAAAAGATGTTGCCAACGCACAGAATAAAAGATGTTGCCAACGTACAGAATAAAAGATGTTGTCAACGAACAGAATAAAAGATGTTGCCAACGCACAGAACAAAAGATGTTGCCAACGCAGGGAATAAAAGATGTTGTCAACGCACAGAACAAAAGATGTTGCCAACGCACAGAATAAAAGATGTTGCCAACACACAGATTTTACCCAAAAATAGCAATGCAACAAGACAATAATCATATAGTAGACTTGAAAAACCCGTATTTAAGGTTTAAAAGCCACTCATGAATGGACGAGGCAAGCAGGACAATGCCCTAGAGACTGACCATATAGGCTATACATATGATCAGCGCCCAAGCCCCCTCTCCACCTAAGCTAGGACCAAGGAGGGCCAGGCAATGGCTGCTGATGACTCATCAGATATACCTATAGACTCCCACAAATCCCCCCATCCTGAGCTTACAAGGATGGTAAGGTTGCAGCGACCAAAGCAACTAACGAGTTTGAGCGGGACTCGAACCCCAGTCCAGTTCATGGCTGCTCATGACTCAGGAAATAGACAAATAAACTCCACCAAACACCACATCCTCATCTCACAAGGATAGCAGGGTTGCAACAACCAAAGGAGCTAACGAGTTTGAGCGGGGCTCGAACCCCAGTCCAGGTCATGGCTGCTCATGACTCAACAAATAGACATATAGACTCCACCAAACACCACATCCTCATCTCACAAGGATAGCAAGGTTGCAACAACCAAAGGAGCTAACGAGTTTGAGCGGGGCTCGAACCCCAGTCCAGGTCATGGCTGCTCATGACTCAACAAATAGACATATAGACTCCACAAACACCACATCCTTAACTCACAAGGATGGTGAGGTTGCAGCGACCAAAACAACTAACGAGTTTGAGAGGGGCTCGAACCCCAGTCTGGTGTTCACCAATCAGGGACGTTACCATATCGGCCACCACATCGGTTGTGGTTGTAGCATCAACCGAATATGAGTACTCCTTCAGTTCATAATTCCCTTCCACTTGGAAATAATTT
>NC_090740.1:113146475-113158975 GCF_036898095.1 Palaemon carinicauda | reverse complement strand
TATTCACCTGGGAGGTGATTGCCATAGATTAAAACATATATATTTTACGCGAATATTCCTATTAGAGCTCATGTACAGAGCCTGACCATATTAAAAAAAAAAAATATCAATATCGAATGTCAAATAAAAACTTAATATAACCCTAAGAGATGGACACTCCAAAATCAAACCATTGTTCTCTGGTCTTGGATAGTGTCATAGCTTCTGTACCATAGTCTTCCACTGTCTTGGGTTAGAGTTCTCTTGCTTGAGGAAACACACGAGCACGCTATTCTATCTTATTTCTCTTTTTCTTGATTTTTTAAGGGTTTTAAAGTTTATCTTTGAAATATCTATTCCAATGCTGTTACCGTTCTTGGAATATTTTATTTTAAATGTTAATTACTTTTCTTATAGTTTCCTTATTACCTTCCCTCACGGGGCTATTTTCCCTGTTGGAGCGTCAGGCTTATAACAATCTGCTTCTCCAGCTGGGGTTGTAGCTTAGCAAGTAATAATAATAATAATAATAATAATAATAATAATAATAATAATAATAATAATAATAATAATAATAATAATAATAATTAAAAAGCTTTTGAACTGTGGGTGGAAAGGCTCGTCTTAAATAGAATGGATATGGGCAGGCAAATGCCGTGCTATCAAGTAAATAATCGACAAAGAAGTTATTTTTAGAATATATAATAATCTAAATCCACGAACTACATGGTTCATGTTTGGCCTACAACGAGTCCAATTTCACATTTCATCAAGGCTGAATTAGGGGCTGACGTTCATATTAGAATTTAACCTTGTTCAAAGCCCTGTCTATTTTAACAGTATGATGAAATTTCAATGTCAAAGTTCATGTTAAAGTCAGAGTTAGTTTCCTGATCAAAAGTTAAAGCTTTTATGAGAGCTCTAAATTTTAGGACAATAGATGAGCTTTACGATATACCTTAGTTACTTTTCGTTTGGCAAATTCTCAAAATTAAAAAGGGAGCTATTGGGGAAAATAACTGTTTGACTGTTTGACCTTTATCAGAAGCCACCAGCCTTCAAACGCTCTAGCTTAAAATCTACCTTGGAAAGAAATATGTATTTTGAAACGTCTCAATTCAGAACATGGTATAAAATTCTTGCATACTTCACAAAACTATCCTTTTTTTTTTTCAAAAAAAAAAAAAAATTAAATGTATAATATATCAAACATCGGTTTTCATGGAACACATGAAGTGTAATTAAAACTTATGATACTGCCATCTACAATAAGAAAGGTAAATGCAAATCTGATTTGAGGTTGGAGACGTTAAAAGATATAATAAAGTCGTGAAGAGAATCGATGATTTAAAAGCAGTCTTCTGAAGTTCTGTCTCTTTGATCATAAGGGGAGACGGGTAGGAAACCCCATCAAGGGGAAGACAGTGATATGAACTTTATATCGCTAACGGTACTTCATTGTGTGAAAACTAGATAAGACAAAAGAGAGAGAGAGAGAGAGAGAGAGAGAGAGAGAGAGAGAGAGAGAGAGAGAGAGAGAGAGAGAATCAAACCATGTATGACTATACCTTATGACCAAACAAAAGTAATCTTGAATCTCTTAAGCTGTCTTACCATTATTATTATTATTATTATTATTATTATTATTATTATTATTATTATTATTATTATTATTATTTGCTAACTAACTTACTTACTTACTTACTTACTTACTTACTTACTTAAGGAGGTACATTCCAAAGAGAGTTCCCTGCCCTGTCCAGGAAGGACCAATTAAGTATACCAAAGAGAATATCATATAAATTAGCAGTATAGTCCGCAACATTTCTATCACTAATAACGCCCCTGTTCATTGTTGATTGCACAAGTTAGTGGAAATTAATATCAACTAGAAGTTCTACATGACTTCAATAGAGTATTAAATGATTTCGACCAATATCACCTACTATTCTCTCACAGCTGGAAGTCACCATGGAAGAGCTTCTGGATGTTTGATGGCTAACACCTCCGGAAGAATAAACTATTGAGTATCTTCTTTCTTTACTTACTGTGAGTTATGTATCCTTTTGAATGTATAACGACATAGACCAATCTTTTATATTCTTCTTTTCACAATTAACAAGCCCATGGATGTGTCACTTTCTAAAATTCCATTTTAGATTATTTAATGTCCACAAGGTTTGTGGTGGCTGATGTGGTAACGTTCTTGACTGGTGAACGCCAGACTGGGGTTCAAGTCCCGCTCAAACTCGTTTCTTTGGTCGCTGCAACCTCACCATCCTTGGGAGCTGATGATGGGGAGCCTATAGGTCTATCTGTTAAGCCTTCAGCAGCCATTGCCTTGCCCTGGTGGAGATGGTGCTTGGGCGCTGATCATATGTATATATTGTCAGTCTCTAGGGCATTGTCCTGCTTGATAAGGCAATGTCACTGTCCCTTGCCTCTGGCATTCATGAGCGGCCATTAAAACTTTAAATAACTAATGGCTAAAATCATCCTTCAAGCCACGTATTCATTTATTAACAGTTTATAGACAACAACCATCACTGTATGCCTTTTTCTGAGAATTAATTTTGGATTATTCAAATAGATTTTAGAAAGTTTCTGGACCAAATTTTCTGGGACCAAGTTTATCGGGACCGAATTTTCTGGGACCAAATTTTCTTGCACAAAATTTTCCGGAACCAAATTTTCTAGGACCAAATTTTCTGAAACCAAATTTTCTGGAATTTTCCGGAACCGAATTTTCCGGGACCAAATTTTCTGGGGCCAAATTTTCCGGGACCGAATTTTCCAGGACCAAATTTTCGGGGACCAAATTTTCTGGAACCAAATATTCCAGGACCAACTTTTCGGGGACCAAATTTTCTGGAACCAAATTTTCTGGGACCAAATTTTCTGGCACCAGATTTTCCGGGACTGAATTTTCCAGGACCGAATTTTCCTAGCACCAATGCGATATCTTTTTATCGGTCAGTAAAATCAAAGATAATATTTGTTAGAGATTTTCTCAAATTTTTTTTTTTAATGTAACATCTTTGTGTTGCCTTTCTGCCTATCTCAATCGTGTTCAAAGCCTCTTCTTCTTTATATAAAGTTCTGTTAATTTACTTTTATCCTTTATCTAATGGGCTTTCAAGTATAAATAACTTACGCAACATTCTACAAATTAGAAACAGTTCCAGAAAAGGTTGTTATAATCTAAAGTCACAATAATACTCTATACTTCACCAAAAAAAACAACTCCTATCAGCCTCTGTTTAACTTTTTGAAACAAGATCTTACTATACATTTCCCTTATTAATGACTAATGATGTTTCCATATAAAGTTTAAAGTTATATTATTCATCTCATTCATTCTTCTGCAACCGTTTCCTTCATTCAGGCACGTGGATGTGTATGGACTTATGTATATCACAAATACACTTTTATATCGAATTAATTCCGTTTCCTTCATTCAGGCATGTGTATGTGTAAGGGTTTATATATATCACAAATACACTCTTATGTCGAATTAATTCCGTTTTCTTAATTCAGGCATGTGTATGTGTATGGGTTTACATATATTACAAATACACTTTTATATCGAATTAATTCTGAAATGGGATCACTGACATATGGGAAATTTCTTTTAATGATATACATCTCTCCCCGGCCAAAATTCGAAACTAAGCGCAGTTACAAATAAGAGTAAATGCTTAACTTAGTCCATTCGGCGGTAGAGGGAGCTAGACGGCAATATCTAGCATAAAAATTTATCCCTTATGGACCTGTGATACAAAACGTAATAAATCTTATATTAAAAGGTATTTGTGGCTCATTTGAAGAAATTAAAATTATGGCTCTTGGTGATAATATTAGACATAGATCTATATATGTATATATATATATATATATATATATATATATATATATATATATATATATATATATGTGTGTGTGTGTGTGTGTGTGTGTGTGTATATATATATATATATATATATATATATGTGTGTGTATATATATATATATATATATATATATATATATATATATATATATATATATATATGTGTGTGTGTGTGTGTGTATATATATATATATATATATATATATATATATATATATGTGTGTGTGTGTGTGTGTGTATTTTATACACACACACACACACACACATATATATATATATATATATATATATATATATATATATATATATATATATATATATATATATATATATATATATATGTGTGTGTGTGTGTGTGTGTGTATATATATATATAAAATACATATATATTCACACACACACACACACACACACACACATATATATATATATATATATATGTATATATATATATATATATATATATATATATATATATATATATATATATATATATATATAGATATATATGTGTGTGTATATATATGTATGTACATATATATATATATATATATATATATATATATATATATATATATATATATATGTGTGTGTGTGTGTGTGTGTGTGTGTGTGTGTATTATTTTATACCATGTATATCAATAGTTTTTAGGCATATTCATAACAGAACTTTATAGAGTAGGAAAACAGAATCTCTTCGTCTCAATGAGAATCCTTTCAGATTTAATCTATTAAAAGACGAAACACGCATGCGTAGTTCTATTTATCATTTGATGCCAATTAATAGGTAATCCATTATCTTAAGGTCTCTCTCTCTCTGGTCTATAGTTATTAAATAATAAAATCATAATATATTTCAATATAAAGCCCATAAAGGTGGAAATAAAACCAAAGAAAAGAAAAATTTTAGATTATTAAGAAAAAAATAATGTGATAACATGAGAGTTAGAAATTAATCCTTCCCAAACCTTTAATGGATCTCAAGAATCATTCCAGCTGTTCCTTTTCCCAAGCAGGACTCAGTCCCGTTGTTGTAAAGGGTTTCGACAGGACGTCCTCAGGGGTGTCATCACTTGTCCAACACAGCCTGAAGAGTGAGGTCTCTCTCTCTCTCTCTCTCTCTCTCTCTCTCTCTCTCTCTCTCTCTCTCTCTCTCTCATGCAAAATGCAGGCCTGGAAACCAGTGGTCTTGCTTTCCACATCAACTTGAAATTTCATAGTTGTTTATTATTATTATTATTATTATTATTATTATTATTATTATTATTATTATTATTATTATTATTATTATTATTATTATTATTATTATATTGTTTAGAAGTAAATTTAAGACTGCATGCGTTCTCAAATGTTCCACAAGGCAATCATATCTACATTAATGAATATTATGATTCTTTTTTTTCCTAGGGTAACCTAGCATTAGGTTTTTGAAGGGAAAAAAATAGCGAGTGGATTTCATAATCCACTGAAATTAAGAATATTATGAAGATGAAAATAGTGGTGTGGTAACACTGTTGATAATAATCGAAGAATTAGCCATGAGGCAAATACTACAAATAAAGGAAAACGAATACATTAAGGACCATTCATGTTTACATATGGGGATATATATATATATATATATATATATATATATATATATATATATATATATATATATATATATATATATATATATATATATATATAAGATCACCCACTCATTACGCACAAACACTGTTAAAAATTGCCTTAAAATAACGGTAAATGCCTGGCAACACTTATTCTAGTTTTTTTTTACCGTTTCAAAAACGGATATATTGACGTGAAGGAGTGATATTACGGTAACCAACCCGTGAAATATAAGAACAAAGTATGGTAAAATTACTGTCGCCTGTATTTTACTGAGATACAGCTGAGAACAGTATATTTTTACGGAGAATTTCTGATTAAAATTACGGTTTTTGTTAACAGTGTATATATATATACAAACGCAACCAGAATCATAAACTAATTTCCCCGAGCTCTAAATCAGAGATAAGGCAATTTTGGCACCATACAAATACAGATATAAGGAAATATAGGTAACATTGCCATGCCCGGTGCGTTGATAGCTTACCGAATTGGAATGTCAAACTTGCTTAGCCTATAAGGTTTCTTGACTTTGATTAAGGACATAGGAATGTTACGTAACTTTCTCCTAGCTTACATAGCGACTTCCTTAATCCTGAAACAAGGTTATTGATTATAATTAAATGGAAATGTTTGAGACACACTTATATGGTGTGTGGGGAAAGCGTATTATTATTATTATTATTATTATTATTATTATTATTATTATTACTAGCCAAGCTACAACCCTAGTTGGAAAAGCAAGATGCTATAAGCCCAAGGGCTCCAACAGGGAAAAATAACCCAGTGAGGAAAGGAAATAAGGAAATAGATAAATGATGAGAATAACTTAACAATATATCATTCTAGAAACAGTAACAGCGTTAAAATAGATATGTCCTATATAAACTATTAACAACGTCAAAAACAGATATGACATATATAAACTATAAAAAGACTCATGTCAGCCTGGTCAACATTAAAAAAAAAAATGCTCCAACTTTGAACTTTTGAAGATCTACTGATTCAACTACCCGATTAGGAAGACCAAGGAGGATAGTGTCTGGTAGCAACTATGGAAAATAAGAAATACTGATAATACTGTTTAATGGTTTTTTTTTTATGCATTACTCATTTTTGTCTCTCTTGAAGTATTAGCGATATTCCAATTCTTCAAAGACTGGAAATTTATTAACTTTCTCTATATAATTTTTCCTTCTTGGAGGACTATAATTGAAATTAAGATATATTACATGAAAATAAACCTCTTATATAATTGTGAAGATATAGACCAGGTTATTTATTCTTAAAAAAACAGTTTCTTTCTTGGAGAACCATAATCGAAATTGAGATATATCATATGAAAATTAAGCTTCTTATATAATTATGAGATATAGATCAGATTATCTATTCAATCATTTATATTCATTTTACAAAAATGTACAGATTACACTGACCTCATTATGAAGAAAGAAATGTATACGCATGTCGTAACCTTAATTATTCTAAATATTACTTTTATCAAACAAGAATGTTATTTTAGAATATTTATATTCTTGGGTTCTCTTGAATAACGGTTTTTTTTTTTTTTTTTTTTTTTTTTTTTTTTTTTTTTTTTTGTCGTCGATACATATTTAACAAAATAATCTTCATTTACCTCATATTTTAGAAAGCAGTCACAAAAAGATTTTATTCGGCACATTCATTATTTCAAAACTCAATCGAACTCTGTAATGTTTTATTTCATTGAAATAAATCAGCGTTTGCATAACAATAAAAGTATTGAGCTAAATAAGTATAAAAGGTTTTATAACATTGGTATACATAAGGCAATGCATCCATAGAAATTGTCCCGCACGATAAAAAGAATAAAAATTCTTCTGGAAAAACAATTGATAAAAAAACATTGTAAAAAAAAAAAAGAAAGCATTTCCATTCTATTTCCCGCTGAATAGTTTATCTTTTTAAGTCCAGAGATGGTTTCTGTATCTTTAGAGATTAAAGTTCCATACTGTAACCTTACCCTCTCTGGGTTACCAAACAAATAAATGTAGTGATGTATGCAATGCTAGTGTTCGGCCTGATAACTATGTTTTAGGAGTGAGGGGTTTACTTTTGATTCTCATTTATTTATTTACTATGGTTATATTCGATGATATATTACCTGCATCATTACCGAACATACTCAAAAAAGAAAAAAAAATGCAAATTATATATGCAAATTCAGTGTTTGGCCTGGCCAGTATGTTTTATGAGTGAGTGGTATACCTTTGGATCTCTTTTTTTGTTTACTATGGTTATAGTGGATGATTTATTACCGGCATCATTATCAAATAGACTCCTAAATGAAAAAAAAAAAAGGAAAAAAAAAATGCAAATTATGTATGCAAGGTTAGTGTTTAGCCTGACAACTGTTTTATGAGTGAATGTTCTCTTGGGTTTAAATTTTTTTCTATTGTAATGGTCGATGATTTATTACCTGCATCATTACCGAATATACTCAAAAAAAAAAAAAAATGCAAATTATATATGCAAGGTTGGGGCTGACAACTGTGTCTTATGAGATAATAGCTTACCTTTGGTAGTCATTTTTTCTTTTTTCTATGGTTTTTTCGAAAATTTAGTACCGCCATCATTATTAAATATACTCCTTAAAAAAAAAAAAAGAATTAGAAAAAAATACAATGCAAGGTAAGTGTTTAGCCTGACATTTATGTGTTATGAGTGAATGGTTTTTGGTGGTATCCATTTTTTTTCTATGGTTATATTCGTTGATTTATTACTAGCCTCAATACGGAAATTACTACTTTGAATAATCAAAAATTAGAAACGTAAGATATAAAAAATAACCGATTTATACAGATTGCTGAATAATTGTAGAAAAAAATACAAGTGAAAAACTAATATATATATATATATATATATATATATATATATATATATATATATATATATATATATATATATATATATATATATATATATATATATTTATATATATGTGTGTGTGAGTGTATAGAAATATATATATAATTTTTATCCAGATATTAACTTTTTTATAGTGTTACTGTGTCAAAATGAAATATAAAAATGAGAAGAGAAACGTTAATAATTATGATAATAATAATAATATTAATAATAATAATAATACATACATACATACATACATACATACATACATACATACATACATACATTCAACCGAGTTCGGTTGGTACTGTTAGGGTGCCACAGCCTACCCTCCCCCGTTATCCACAACAGATGAAGCTTCATAATGCTGAATCTCTATTGCTGCTACCTCCGCGGCCATCCAAGGCACCGGAGGAAGCAGCAGGGCCTACCGGAACTGTCACAATCGCTCGCCATTCATTCCGATTTCTAGCACGCTCTCTTGCCTCTCATATCTATCCTCCTATCACCCAAAGCTTTCTTCAATCTATCCATCCACCCAAACATTGGCCTTCCTTTTGTAGTTCTTCCATCAACTCTTGCATTCATCACCTTCTTTAGCAGACAGCCATTTTCCATTCTCTCAACATGGCCAAACCACCTCAACACATTCATATCCACTCTAGCTGCTAACTCATTTCTTACACCCGTTCTCACCCTCACTACTTCGTTCTTAACCCTATCTACTCGAGATGCACCAGCCATACTCCTTAGACACTTCATCTCAAATGCATTCAATTTCTGTCTCTCCGTCACTTTCATTCCCCACAACTCTGATCCATACATCACAGTTGGTACAATCACTTTCTCATACAGAACTCTCTTTGCATTCATGCCAAGCCCTCTATTTTTCACTACTACCTCAACTGCCCCCAACACTTTGCATCCTTCATTCACTCTCTGACGTACATCTGCTTCCACTCCACCATTTGCTGCAACAACAGACCCCAAGTACTTAAACTGACCCAACTCCTCAAGTAACTCTCCATTCAACATGACATTCAACCTCGCACCACCTTCCCTTCTTGTACATCTCATAGTCTTACTCTTACTCACATTTACTCTCAACTTCCTTCTCTTACACACTCCTCCAAATTCTGTCACTAATCGGCCAAGCTTCTCTTGTGCGTCTGTAACCAGTACAGTATCATCCGCAAACAACAACTGATTTACCTCCCATTCATGGTCATTCTTGTCCACCAGTTTCAATCCTCGTCCAAGCACTCGAGCATTCACCTCTCTCTCCACTCCATCAACATACAAGTTAAACAACCACGGCGACATCACACATCCCTGTCTTAGCCCCACTCTCACCGGAAACCAATCGCTCACTTCATTTCCTATCCTAGCACATGCTTTACTACCTTTGTAGAAACTTTTCACTGCTTGCAACAACCTTCCACCAATTCCATATAACCTCATCACATTCCACATTGCTTCCTTATCTACTCTATCATACACTTCCTCCAGATCCATAAACACAACATACACCTCCTTACGTTTTGCTAAACATTTCTCGCATGTCTGCCTAACCATAAAAATCTAATTTATGCAACCCCTACCTCTTCTAAAATCACCCTGTACTTCTAAATTGCATTCCCTGTTTTATCCTTTATCCTATTAAGCAGTACTCTACCATACACTTTTCCAACTACACTAAAAAAACTAATACCCCTTGAATACAACACTCATACACATGTCCCTTACCCTTATATAGTGGTACAATACACGCACAAACCCAATCTACTGGTACCATTGACAACACAAAACACATATTAAACAACCTCACCAACCATTCAAGTGCAGTCACACCCCCTTCCGTCAACATCTCAGCTCTCACACCATCCATACTAGATGCTTATCCTACTCTCGTTGCATCTAGTGCTCTCCTTACTTACTCTCTTGTAATCTCTCTCTCATTATCATATCCCATCACCAGTACCTCAACACCTGCAACAACAGTTATATCTGCCTCCCTATTATCCTCAACATTCAGTAAGTTTTAAAAATATTCCACCCACCTTTTTCTTGCCTCCTCTGCTTTTAACAACCTTCCATTTCCATCTTTCACTGTCTCTTCAATTCTTGAACCAGCCTTCCTTACTCTCTTCACTTCTTTCCAAAACTTCTTTTTATTTTCTTCATATGAATGACCCAATCCCTGACCCCACCTCAGGTCAGCTGCCCTCTTTGCCTCACTTACCTTGCGCTTTACTTCCACATTTTTCTCTCTATATCTTTCATACTTTTCTACACTATTTCAAAAGCCCTCTTTTTCTCTTCCACTTTTACCTTCACTCCTTTATTCCACCATTCACTGCCCTTCCTCATGCTGCCTCTAACAAACTTCTTGCCACACACATCACTTGCAATCCCAACAAAATTTTCTTTTACTAACTTCCACTCCTCCTCTAAATTACCAGTTTCTCTTATTTTCACTTTGTCATATGCCATTTTCAACCTTTCTTGATATATCCTTTTTAACCCCTGTTTTATTAGCTCTTCAACCCTCACTAGCTCCCTTTTACATCCACCTACTCTATTCCCCTACTCTTTTGCTAGAACTAATTTTCCTTCCACCAAAAAATCATAATATTAATAAAGAAAAAATAATGATAAAAACGACAAATAACAAATTTATCAAGTGCAGTGAAAGTGGATTTATCTATTCAAAACGGGATAACAAAAAAGCCCCATAGGTAAAAACTGTTTTATGGTTCATAACCGTAGACAAATATTGTCCAATATTCTCTTATGGAGAGCCAGCCTCGTAACTCATGGACTGTGCATGCATATTACCTTGGCAAATGTTTATAGGATAGAGAGAATTTTTTTAGACCTATGATATACTGTGTTATTTGGCAAAAACAAGTTATGGAAGTAATGCAAACACAACGGTTTATGATACGTGATAGATATTGGTTATATGAATTAGTGTGATGGTGATATTTCGATACAAATAGATTAATATTGATTAAGTGCATAGTGAGATACATATGTAATAATATATGTATTGTATTACCTCTAGTTAGGAATGGTTTCATTCATTAATGTATTTTGAAGTAAACACTTTTTTTTAGGGTTGTGGTGGCCGATGTGGTATCGTCCCTGACTGATGAACACCAGACTGGGGTTTGAGTCCCGCTCAAACTCGTTAGTTCCTTCGGTCGATGTAACCTCACCATCCTTTCGAGCTAAGGATGGAGGTTTGATAGAGCCTATAGGTCTATCTGCTGACTCATCAGCAGCCATTGCCTGGACCTCCTTGGTCCTAGCTTGAGTGGAGAAGGGGCTTGAATGATGATCACATGTGTATATGGTCAGTCTCTAGGGCATTGTCCTGCATGATAGGGCAATGTCACTGTCCCTTGCCTCTGCCATTCATGAGTGGCCTTTAAACCTTTAAATGGAATGATTATAAGTCAATAAAGATATATTATTAAGGAAAAAATGTATTATTAACTTGATATACTCTATTTGAATCTTAGACAGATACAAATCACAGATTGTTTGCATAAATTCATTCATGGATCTCTACGAAACAAGTGTCGAATTATTTATTTCTCTTACGAAAACTTTGTTAAATTTTATGTCCCGTGGGTGTTTTCCTTGTTAATATGTCGTAAAAACGTAAACAAAGAATACTGCGAAAAAGGTGTATAATCACTGAGGACGGTAACGAAAACTTATCAGAAAATGCTCTGACTCAAATTATAATTTTTTTTTCAGAAAGAAAAATCGTCTTATTTTGTATAGCTATTGGAATCAGACAATTTAGAAGTGTGCACTGTAACAAAAGAGACATAAATATTAAGCATGCAAAAAAATATTAAGATGCAAAAAACTGATATATTGATGGTCTAAATATTTCTATGTTAGTGGTAATGATAAATTGAATTTAACTCTTGATTTATTTAGTTGTTTTGAAGTTTGATAATAAACTTTGAAAACAAAAATGCATATTCCCAAAATTATGTGTGAGCCCGATTTGTAGACAAATGTATTGGTATAACTTTTAAGTAATTTGGGTCTGGTTTCCTTTTAAAGGTTTAAAGGCCAATCATGAATGGCAGGGGCAATGGAAAGTGACATT
>NC_090740.1:113133975-113141475 GCF_036898095.1 Palaemon carinicauda | reverse complement strand
ATTGTCTTAAGCTTTTGAAAAAAAAAAAAATATGAATATGATGAAAATATAAGATATCTCCATTTACCCTGAGGAAACAAAATGATACTATATCCGGATTATTAAAATCTATGTAATACTCTAGCTGGATTATTAACCCTTTTACCCCCAAGGTAAGGTGAAATTTCGAGCACATTTTGCTATATTTATTTTTTTTAAATTACTCTAACAGCCTTAATTTTTGTCATAGAGAGGTCAGGTTGGTCTCATTCTTTTGGAAAATGCCTGAAGTCTCTCATAAAGTTATTGAACATGTGCAAAAATCATGTAAATAGCAGTGTTTTGCGAGAACGTACCGGGGAACATTTTATTCATAAAGTTAATATTCAAACAAGATTGTAAACAAGTTATTATGAAGACAAATAATAATTCTTACAAGATAACATTCACGTAAACTATGTATAAACCTATAGAACGGGTTAGATTTCCCCTAGTCGTCTCTATCTTGAGCTTTCAATTTAACAATTTCCACGGCTATTTCAGATAACAAATAATGAAGAAATATTCCGAATCAAATCATCTATGTAAATTTTCATGTTGTATATTAGGCTCTATAATATAACCTACTATAGCAATTAGTTTCTCCAGTAATACCTGTATACCTCAATAGTTAAACATACTATTAACAGATTAATTGATAGTAATCGGCATAATCCAATGTATGAGCCATACAATTTTACTGTTCCAAAATTACGATCATAATACATTTTTATAGTCAACATCAGGAAGTTTATAGCCACATAAACTAAACGCATCAAATTTTAGGACAATAACACCACCTGACCAATAGCTCATAAGAGACACTATAATATGAAGTTATTAGTAAAAAATGTTTTGATAAATTATTAATTATTAGTCAATGGCAGTGTGGTACTGTGCCCTAGTATATATACAGTGAGCAGCAGAGTAGACTTGGTAGTGCCATAGCCTCTGTATCATGGTCTTCCGGTGTCTTGTATTAGAGTTCTCTTGCTTCAAGGAATACTCGGGCACACTATTCTATCTTATTTCTCTTCCCCTTGTTTTGTTAAAGTTTGTACAGTTTATATATGAAATATTTATTTTAATGTTACTCTTCTTAAAATATGGTATTTTTATATTGTTTCCTCTCCTTACTGAGCTATTTTCCCTTTTTGAGTCCTGGGCATATAGCATTCTGCTTTTCCAGGTAGGGTTGTAGCTTAGTAAGTAAGTAATAATAATAATAATAATAATAATAATAATAATAATAATAATAATAATAATAATAATAATAATAATAATAATAATAATAATAATAATAATAATAATAATAATAATAAATGCAAAATCAATGTACTAAGTTAACAGTAAGAGCGAGAACCTATATTGCACACTGTAAAAAAATTGTATTAAAAAAACAGATATATTGACGTAGATGAGTAATATTACGGTCACCAATCCATAAAAAGATAATAATAAAGTATGGTAAAATTACGGTCGCCTGTATTTTACTGGAATACTTCTGAGAACAGTATATTTTTTACGGAAATTTTCCGAATAAAATTACGTATTTTCCTAAACAGTGTATACATGTTAAACAGATTAATTACTGACCAGGTTGATTCCTTCTCTATTTCCTTACTTATGTTAATATAGTTTATCAGTTTTCACATATACCATATTTTACTTTGACAGTGAACTCACAACAACGTCCCTGTCCCTTGCCTCTGCCATTCATGAACGGCCTTTAAACCCTCAAAGTCCCTCTTTTCTTCATTTTTCAATGATCTTGTAAAGCATATTGAATTTTCTCTCACAGAAAAAAATGAATAAAAGAAATAAAGGGCATATATATACATATATATATATATATATATATATATATATATATATATATATATATATATATATATATATATATATATATATATATGTATGTATGTATGTATATATATATATGTTATATATATATATATATATATATATATATATATATATATATTTATATATAAATATATGCAACATATATATATATATATATATATATATATATATATATATATATATATATATATATATATATATATATATATATATACTGTATATAAATATATATTTATATATAAATATATGCAACATATATATATATATATATATATATATATATATATATATATATATATATATATATATATATACTGTATATAAATATATATTTATATATATTTAGATATATATTTATATATATTTGAATATATATTTATATATGTTTAAATATATATATATATATATATATATATATATATATATATATATATATATATATATATATATATATATATATATATATATATATATATATATACATATAAATGCATATATATTGCTAAGGAAGCAAGTGAATTGATTATCCTATTAGCAAACAAGCTACACCTGGTGTGTTGTGAGAAGAAAGGATACCGGATGTGAGGATGTATCCTGGTCAATGATTGGAACTAAGATCTCTTTGGTGCTAGTGATGACATAAAGGATTCCCATATGGAACCCCGGATATCAATTATTTATTGTATTCAATTGCTGCAATGATATTGTAAATTGTGTTGTAATGTCTGTATATTTGGTCCAGTGAAATATGTTTCAGAGTGAAGGATATTCTATCAGATTATTATTATTATTATTATTATTATTATTATTATTATTATTATTATTATTATATATACTTGCTAAGATACAACCATAGTTGAAAACGTCGGATGTTATATGCCCAGGGGCTCCAACAGGGAAAATAACCCAGTGAGAAAAAAAAAAAACATATCCTATATAAGTTATATAGATTTTAACAAAACAAGAGGAAGAGAAATAAGATAGAATAGTGTACCCAAGTGCACCCTCAAGTAAGAGAACTCTAACCCAAGATAGTGGAAGACCAAAGTACAGAGGTTATGACACTAACCAAGACTAGAGATCAATGGTTTGATTTCGGAGTGTCCCTCTCCTGGAAGAGCTGCTTACCATAGCTAAATGGTCTCTTCTACCCTTACCAAGAGGAGAGTGGCCACTGAACAATTACAGTGCAGTATTTAACCCTTTCAGAGACGAAGAATTGTTTGGTAATGTCAGTGTTGTTAAGTGTATGAGGACAGAGGAGAAATATGTAAAGAATAGTCCAGATTATTTGGTGTATGTGTAGGTAATGAGAAAATGAACCGTAACTATGGTATTGTTTACAATACAGGAAGAAAAGCAAGTTGATAAATAAATAACTCAAGTATACAACCAAGAGTACTTTATATCAGAATATTTGAAGGCCAAGATTGAAAAGGTTTTGCAGTGTTATTCTATTCACAACATAAAAGAAAACTAGAGACTAGACAATGTATTGTATTTCTGTTTGTCTCTCGAAGTGAGGATGGCAAGTTCATCCTTGTCAAGATTCTTGGACATGATGTATTGCACAATGCTAGCTGCATGTTTTAGGTTCATTTCAGAAGCATGTCTTCCGAAAGTTATTCAACTTTGATAATGACAAAATTGCTTTTATTGCTTTAGTTAGATAGTCTTTCCTTCTTTAATTATAGTAAACGATATCGGCGTCAATGACCTTCGATGTTAGGATGCCTGAAAACTTCAAGTCATTCACACTGAACAGTTACCCATCTTTCGTATATTATATTTTTGGATAAATGTATCAACCATCTTCATTGGTTCCTCCTCTCTGGTTACGGTTCATTTCAATTCAACACAGAAAAGGACACAGTAATGAAGTAAATGTTCGCTTCAACTTATATACAGTAAATACAAATCAGTATAAAACCAGTTAAAAACATCTTCCTAAGAATGAAACTAAATATTATTAGCTTTTTTTGGCAATTGAAATAATAATAACACTGATATGGTTTCCATGAGAAATCTTTTTTTATCAAAAACCATATCTATTATCTCAAACGAGTAGTATATATTACGCAGAAATTGTCAATGATGAAATATTGATGTTGAAGAGCTACTATCCTTGACGTATTTAATATCATATTGGAATATTTAAATATGTATATATATATATATATATATATATATATATATATATATATATATATATATATATATATATACATATATATATATAAATATATATAGATATATATATATGTATATATATATATATATATATATATATATATATATATATATATATATATATATATACAGTATATATGTATATATATACATATATATACATATATATATATATATATATATATATATATATATATATATATATATATATATATATATATATATGTAAATAGATATACATATATATATATACACATATACAAACATATATATATATATATATATATATATATATATATATATATATATATATATATATATATATATATATATATATATGTATATATATATATATATAATATATATATATATATATGTATGTATAAATATCCCTATATATATATATATATATATATATATATATATATATATATATATATATATATATATATATATATATATATATACTGATCAAGTACAAGTCATGGTGATTTCATTTTGGCGTGCAAAAACCGAATTATACAAGTGAGAAAAATGCATAATCTAACAGCCATGGAAGTCAGGCACGAAATGTCTTATGGAAGGTTTCATATCACTGACAGATTGAAGCATAAGACTGAGATAGGTTTTGCCTTAATCGATAATTCATTTCACATCATTTTTTATTTTTATCTATTTTTTTTTTCTTTTTTGAGTTTCCAAATTCACAAAAATATCCACGAATAAAATCTTCAAATCTCCATATTAATAAAGTTTCTTTTCCTCTGACAGTAAATTATCCTTTTATTAGGAATTAAATATGTGTGGAATAACATAAAAAGGTACATGTTTCTTTGTGGATGATATTGAAATTGTAAATTATTATATTACAGTCAAGCACGTAAATACACAAACATACACACACCTGACAACTCTCATAAACATACGCACATGCACCTATATATATATATATATATATATATATATATATATATATATATATATATATATATATATATATATGTGTGTGTGTGTGTGTGTGTGTATACATATAAATATACAAATATATATATATATATATATATATATATATATATATATATATATATATATATATACATATACTTATTTATATTCATATATATATATATATATATATATATATATATATATATATATATATGTGTGTGTGTGTGTGTGTGTGTGTGTGTGTGTATACATATAAATATACAAATATATATATATATATATATATATATATATATATATATATATATATATATATATATACATATACTTATTTATATTCATATATATATATATATATATATACATATATATAGATGTGTGTATATATACATATATATGTGATAAATATATACTGGCCGAGTATATATACACGTATATATATATATATATATATATATATATATATATATATATATATATATATATATATATATGTATGTATATATATATATATATATATATATATATATATATATATATACATATACATATACATGTGATTATACTGTGTATATATACACACACACACACACATATATATATATATATATATATATATATATATATATATATATATATATATATATATATATATATATATATATATATATATACATTAATTACAACAAACATTTCAAATTAATATGTCAACAACATTCATCTCAATAAACATTGGAATTTCATTCCGGCATCTCTTCTTAATGAGTGTTGAAATACGTGAGCTCAAACCCCCATGTAATTGAAATATTTCAAATAACATCACGGGTCATGTGGATATCCTAGTAATTGCTTCCTGTAATTAATTACTTAAAAAAACTGATAATAAATAAATGGAATACTGACCTCGAACTGCCATTCATAATTCGAGGCAAGGAATTACACTCGCTTGCCATCACCCAGGATATTAATTGACAATTTGCTGAAATTTGTGAATGGAGACAACGTAAAATCAGCTGATTTGTGAGATTAATTAGCGTAGACTTGGGAGCGTTTTTATTAATGAAGGCACCTCTCTTAACTGCCTCCCACTCATAACAGTGGATAATACCGATTTGCACATGTAAATACAACCACATACACTCTACATATACAAACATACGTGTATGCGCATAGACACTCACATACGCAAACATCATCATCATCATCATCTACTCCTACGCCTATTGATGAATATATATATATATATATATATATATATATATATATATATATATATATATATATATATATATATATATATATATATATACATATATATATATATATATATATATATATATATATATATATATATATATTTATATATATATATGATATTATATGTATGCATGTGTATATACATATATGCAGTCATATATATATATATATATATATATATATATATATATATATATATATATATATATATATATATATATATATATATATATGTATACAGGCAATTTTATTAAAGAACTTCTGGAAAGTAATTAAGATTTGAAAGATTTTAAGTGCAATAAAATATTTTTTGGCTAAGTTTCGCAAAGCTTGAGGTTCCCAGATAACAAAATATTTATTGGAAATTTCATAAGATATATTCAGATTTTAATGTGAGTCCAGAAAGTAGGGAAGAATTATTAATAGTTAATAGCAGTGAAAATTGATGAAAATAGTTAATGAATTTAACCCAACTAAAAGTAAATTATTACTCGGCTTCACAGTGATGTGAGTGAAGATTCGAAAATAGTTAAATACAGGAGAAAGATATTATTTGTATAATATACAATAAAGAAAATGGCCAGACTATGAAACTCTGGACTGGAATGCATGATAGTTATTAGAAATTAATTCTCGTTTCCGGAAGTGAGATGCAAATATTAAACGTAAATAGAGGAAATGGGGGCAGAAGCTCTATGCACTAGTCATTCGAATTTCTAATAATTTTCATACCAAAAATATTAAATGAAATAATGTTAAGCAATTTAGAAAAGGATAAAAGATTTAGAGTAAGGGAATTTGAAGATATGGGAATTTTTAGGAAATCAACAAATAAAAAAAAAAAAGCATCCGTAAAAGTAAAAACTATATACAAAGTTATATAGCATTTAAAAACCACAAGGAAAAAAAGTCCTTGATTAACAAAAAGTATTTATAGAAGTAAAAACTACATACAAAATTAAATAGCATACAGAAAACACAAGGAAAATATTCCCCTGATTTACAAACAGTATTTATAGAAGTAAAACCTATATATAAGATTATATTGCATATAGAAACCACAAGGAAAATATTTCCCTGATTAACAAAAAGTATTTATCGAAGTAAAAACTACATTCAAAATTATATAGCACATAGAAACCACAAGGAAAAACTTCCTTGATCAACATAAAGTATTTATAGAAGTAAAAACTATATACAAAATTATATTACCTATAGAAA
>NC_090740.1:113121475-113123975 GCF_036898095.1 Palaemon carinicauda | reverse complement strand
TTAGGTTTGGTATTTATTTCTCTAATAATTTACCCTTCGTATTTGTACATTTTCTTATGTTATTATTATTATTATTATTATTATTATTATTATTATTATTATTATTATTATTACTATATTATTATTATTATTATTATTATTATTATTATTATTATTATTATTATTATTACTCTTACCATTACCATTATTATTATTATTATTATTATTATTATTATTATTATTATTATTATTATTATTATTATTATTATTATATGCTGGTTATGGTATTATTTTCAACTCTAAAGTTATTTTATGAGAAATCCTACCTTTTACTCTCAAAAAATTAGAAAAAGATTAATATCTATCATTTTCTAATGCTTAATATTATTATTATTATTTGATATATCAAAATTCCGCGCAACATTCTTCTAAGCAATAGGCAATGATAGTTTTATCAGCCAGCTGTCCATAACCAAGAATGAAGAAAAATATACTTTGGTATCTGAATAGAATTGTCTTTCAAAACTTAGCACGTGTAATGCGAATAATATTGGAAGGGAGTTGAGATACTACCGCTTGAGAGTTATGGGGTCCTTTGACTGGCCAGACAGTACTGCATTGGATCCTTCTCTCTGGTTATGGTTCTTTCCCTTTACCTACATATACACCGAATAGTCTGGCCTATTCTTTAAAGATTCTCCTCTGTCCTCATACACCTGACAACACTGAGATTACCAAACAATTCTTCTTCACCCAAGGGGTTAACTACTGCACTGCAATTGCTCAGTAGCTACTTTCCTCTTGGTAAGGGTAGAAGATACTCTCTAGCTATGCTAAGCAGCTCTTCTAGGAAAAGGACACTCCAAAATCAAACAATTGTTCTCTAGTCTTGGGTAGTGCCATAGCCTATGTACCATGGTCTTCCACTGTCTTGGTTAGAGTTCTCTTGCTTGAGGGTACACGCGGGCACACTGTTGTATATAGTTTCTCTTCCTCTTGTTTAGTTAAAGTTTTTATAGTTTATATAGGAATTATTTATTTCAATGTTGTTATTATCCTTAAAATATTTGAATTTTCCTTGTTTCCTCTCCTCACTGGGCTATTTTCCCTGTTGGGGCCACTGGGCTTATAGCATTCTGCTTTTCCAACTAATAATAATAATATAAGTATTGACTATCAAAGGAATGAATGATACTTACGCCAAAATGTTCTTCAGCATGACTTATAGCAGTAGTATCTCAGATTATGTTTTCACATTCTCCCTCCCATTGTGAATAAACGGATTGAATACCGTTCTCTCTCTCTCTCTCTCTCTCTCTCTCTCTCTCTCTCTCTCTCTCTCTCTCTCTCTCTCTCTCTCTCTCTCTCTCTCACAACTAACAAGAAATTTTGAATAGGATTTAAGACGTCAATTACCTGCTAGGACAAAGGAGAGCCAGGCAATGCGCTGATGACGCCTCAGCAGATAGACCTATAGGCTCCCCAAAACACCCCGCCCTTAGCTCACAAGGGTGGTGTGGTTGCAGCGACCAAAGAAACTAACGAGTTAGAGCTGAACTAGATCTCCAGTCAGGCGTTCACCAGTCAGGGACGTTACCTAATCGACCACCACAACCCCTGTCATATATCAGGGATTGCTGTTTTGCAGTTTGAAGACTACATGGATAGAATGAATGAAACAAAAACACGGAAGCTAAATGCACCTCTCTTCCCTCTTACCACCATCAAAGATAGATTATACTGACTCATGTCCTAATCCTTGTATGCAAAATATGTGTTTTATATAGCGAGTTCAATGAACTTTGTAAGAGTACTATGAGTGTCATAAATTGGAGGGCGCGATCCCTGAACTCTGTTATATGTGATGTATCCCTAGAATCACAAGGTGATGCGTTTGACAGTATATTTCCATCACAGTGGAGAATTCCACAAAACCTAACAATTCAGCATGTTGATGGAGCAACATTGCGTCTTGCTTGCAGGGGGTTAGTCAGTACCATTCGAGAGATCAGTAGAAAAGGTACTCACTTGAGGGTATCGGCTGTACACAGTGTATTAACGAACCCTTTTTGTAATAAAGTGAAAAAAAACCCATAGTTCCGATGTCTCATTATCCGTTGACATGGGACACTCACAGGAGAAGAAATGTTACAAGTTTCTATTCGAACGGAAGAGGGATGAAATCCTCAAAGTTCTTCATCTTCAATGAAAGGAAAGTCGATATCCTGATCCACGTGGGTGTTCAGAGGCTTCACTTGGGAGAAGTAATTGATGTCTTAAATCCTATTCAGAATTGTTCTCATGCCATGCTAGTTGTGTGTGTGTGTGTGAGAGAGAGAGAGAGAGAGAGAGAGAGAGAGAGAGAGAGAGAAAGAGAGAGAGAGAGAGAGAGAGAGAGAGAGAGAGAGAGAGAGAGAGAGAGAGAGAGAATACACTGTGAGCAACGGGATGAATTGGGTGGATAAATGATCTAAATTTGTTACCTTAATCGAAGAAAATATCCCCATAATAGATCTCGATG
>NC_090740.1:113113975-113116475 GCF_036898095.1 Palaemon carinicauda | reverse complement strand
GCCCAGCAACAAGATAGGTGATGATTGAAGGTACTGAGCCTTATTGCCAAAGTTTTACGCTGTGGTGGCGATGACGACAATAGTCCAGCTTCGAGTTGCTCCTGTGTGATCTGCCTTGTGTGTAGGAGCTGTGTTTTAGCGTAATAAGTTGGGAAGGTGAGTCTTGTTTACATCAACTAGTTTGATAATGATTGTGTTTTTGGTTTATGTAATTTATTTCAAGTTTTGAATTAGCTTTTTACCTTTAGTGACTATGCCATGAGTATTTATTTTTTTTTTCCTATAATTTTCGTTCCTTGTCAAAAGGTTGTATTATGTTCACGGCACCTATATTCTCGAGAACGTTTAAGTATTTTTCCAGATTTAACTTTTAACTATGGCATCCCTTTGTTATAATTGCTTCAAGGGCGTTTTTAGTAGATTTTCAGCGCTAACTTTAACCAAGGCATCCCTTTGTCATAATTGCTTGACAACTTTTACAACTTCTCTGTGTTTCATCGAAGCAGGAAACTCAAAACTGGTTGGATAGGTAAACTGTGTAGTTTGCTATAACATTGAAACTAGTGTTTAATACTAGACATTAATATATCTGGCTAGTTAACTAATGGTAATTTGCATAAAGCTAAGATTAAAAACCATAGGCTTTATATCTGTTATTACTTCAAATATTTTATTTTAATCCTGGAAAAGAATCTTCGTATCTAATTGAATTAAAACTCTGGTCTGGCTGGTAATCATTTAATCTTAAGATGGTTTATTGTAAAGATATTGTTTATATAATCGGTTCAATACTAATTTAACTTATTATTATAGGTAAGTGTGAATTCGTACTCGACAAACATTGAATCCTTGGGCTGTGGAATGTTTTCTTTGATCCAGTTTTTTCAACTATGTTTCTTCCAGTGTAATAGGCTTTTACTTCCAATGTAATAGGCTTTTAGGTGAGTAAAGGTTTATGATCATTAAACTGTTTTAGTTATGTTAAAGGAAGTTTTATAGCATAAATTTGAAAAATACTTTAGAAAAATTTGTTAATATAGTTTTAAAAGTTTAAAAATTTAGAATTAAATTATTTTAAATTTTTAGATAAATTCCAGTTTTGTTTTTACAATGTTTTTAACAGGTAAGGTAGATTTAGTTCATTATATTCAGTTTAAGGAACTTGAATACATTCAGTTATGATTATATTTGTTCTATGGTTAAATTAATAAAATTTAAAATTTACCAGTTTTGTTTGATAATTTTTTAAGAATTTTCTGTCAGATAGTTTAACATTTTCAATTGTTCGAAAAATTTATATGCTTTTTATGTTCGGTCGTTAATTTAACATTGATTTAAGTTTAGCCGTTTTTCTTTATAAATTAAAATTATTTAATCTGTTCAATCGCTAAATAAAGATTGTAGGTTTAGCAGTTTTGTTCGTTAAATTTATATGAATTTTCTGTTCAATTGGTATTATACATGGCTAAGTTTAGAATATTTTAAGATTAATTTATAGGATAATTTAATCTGTTCAATTGGTGAAAAACATTATTGTAGGTTTAGCAGTTTTGTTCCATAAATTTATTAGAAAATTGTTTGATCATTAAAGTAAATAATTAGAAGCAACATTTTTGTTCGATAAATTGTTAAGATTTTTGTTTGATCATTAAAGTAATAATTAACTTTAGCCGCTTCGTTCCATAAATTGATGAGGTTTTGATTGATCCTTAATGTAATAATTAAAGTCCAGCAGTTTTGTTTCATAAATTAAGATAATTTTTTGATCATTAAAGTAATAATCAAAATATTTGTCATGTATGTTTGCTAGATAACTTAATAAGCTATTTTCTGTGCAATCGGTAAATTGATGATAGTTTAGCAGTTTTGCTCGATAAATGCTAAAATAATTTTGCTATATAGTTAATCTAAAAAAATTGTTTAAGCAATTTTGTTCGATAAATTTTTATAATTTTTGTTCGATCGTTAAATTATTTAAGTGTAGATGCTTTGTTCGATTCGATCGTTAAATTATTTAGAAGTTTAAATGCTTTGTTCGATTCGATCGTTAAATTATTTAGAAGTTTAAATGCTTTGTTCGATTCGATCATTAAATTATTTAAAAGTTTGGATGCTTTGTTCGATTCGATCGTTAAATTATTTAAGTTTAGATGCTTTGTTCAATTCGATCGTTAAATTATTTAAGTTTAGATGCTTTGTTCAATTAGATAGTTAAATTATTTAAGTTTAGATGCTTTGTTCAATTCGATAGTGAAATTATTTAAGTTTAGATGCTTCGTTCAATTCGATCGTTAAATTATTTTAAAGTTTAGATGCTTTTTTCGTTAAAGATAATTTAGTTTTAAACTTAAGATTAAAATAAGGATTTCATAAACTGTTTATAAAACTCCACTTGCACATCCAAAAGTCCACCTTTGCCGCGGTGGCACCGCCACTCAGGCAAAGGTGGACTTTTCATTGTACATGGCAAACCCGACTTTCACAAGTCGGGTTTGTCGTG